>NC_068355.1:193128725-193428725 GCF_020536995.1 Dreissena polymorpha | reverse complement strand
TAGTTTTCGTGGTAAGTGTCGTATCTGATACGTCTGTGCGGACTGCATGGCTAGACGGGAACGACACTTAAAGGGATCTTTTCACGCTTTGGTAAATTGACAAAATTGAAAAAAGTTGTTTCAGATTCGTAAGTTTTCGTTTTAGTTATGATATTTGTGAGGAAACAGTAATACTGAACATTAACCATGCTCTAATATAGCCATTATATGCATCTTTTGACGATTTTAAAACCTAAAAATTATAAAGCGTTGCAACGCGAAACGATTGAATAATTTGGAGAGTTCTGTTTTTGTCGTTAAATTTTGTGAAACTACGAAGATTGCTTATATAAGGTATAAAATACATCAAGATTGTATAATCGGCGGAATAGCTCAGTAGGCTAAAGCGTTTTTACTTCAGGACTCTGGCAGGACTCCAGGGGTCACTGGTTCGAAACCTGCTCCGGGCAATATTTTTTTCCTTTTTTTATTTTTTTTCTTGATTTTTTACTGGAGCTTTTACGATCCAATGTTTACATTTATCAATATAAAGCATTTAATGACTAAGTTAAAAAAATGCCAAAATCTGTGAAAAGGCCGCTTTAACGCACACTTATTTAGCCCCGTTTTCACAGAGCACGGCTCAATTGTATTTATGAAAGCAGCTTGTCATATCTGCATATGGAATGTTAATGCAACAATTCGGAAGCGATACAATCAATCGCCACGCTCGCAATTTAAACACGGGAAGTCAAGTAGTGAGTAAACAACATCACGCTTAAATGCCAAGTTCAAAAAAATGTTTATGGCGGGAAATTATATCAGACAGATGCTTTAATCTACTTTATTAAATACCGCACAATTGATAAAGTTAGAGTAATCATTATCAAACCAGTTTACTCCGCTCGTCCTCTCTTCATCGCATTAACGTATGTACTTTAGTCTGTCGGAAACGGATAGCTAAAGTATCAATGACATGTAATTGTATATGATATTCGTCTGATTTGTCGTTGAAATAAAAGTTGGTTTGTTTTCGTTGTCGTGTGCACACGCTTGCTCGTCATTCCTATAATGTGAAACCTATGCGACATTTCTTGGTTAATGTTGACAATTAAAACTAAGACTTCGACACTTTGACTGTTATCAAGTATTATGCAAAATAGATGGAAATAGGTTGTTTTAAAGAAACATGTTGTGTGTCTTAGTATTTTTTGCGTTTTTATTATTGCGGAATTCAGTAATAGGTCAATAACCACATGTAAAGCTGCAATGATCTACAGCCGAACACGTGTCTCGATACGTAAACTATGATTAGATCGTCATCAACCCTTTCGAAACTAGTAAATACATCATTATAACAGAAGTAAATCTTTCCCAATTTTTAAGCGTGCAATTACATAAGTTCTTATTGTCAAGTTAATAGTGAAACATATTAAACTGCCGCATGCATCACAAATCATCAAGGCGCAGTTACGCTTGTATTTTCTGAACAAGCGAATCATGGCAATAAATAGTTTTTGAAAGTTGTAAGAAATCAAGATAATTTCATTGCCAACATTTCAGTGAAAAGTGACATGTTTTATTATTTTTATTGTTCAAATCAAAAGCAATGTATGCTTAATTTATAACGTCAACGTGAAACATCGATTTCAAAGATATGTGAGCCTTGTTCTGAGAAAATTGGGTTTAATGCATGTGCGTTTAGTGTCATCCCAGATTAGCCTGTGCAGTCCGCACATTAGCCTAGATCTGGGAAAACTATGTTCAATGCATTCGCGTAAAGTGTCGTCACGGATTAGCCTGTGCAGTGTTCACAGGCTAATCATGAAAGAAACTTTCCGCTGTAATGGTATTGTTTGTTTAAATTAAGTCTCTTCTTAAATTTATCCGGTTTAGGCGGACAGTGTCGTGTCATATTTGCCTGTGCACACAAATAAGCATTTAGCTCAGTTGTCACAGAACGATGCTTCAGTAAATACGTACTAAGCATATCAATATAATCATTTTCAATCTGCTGTCAATAAATCACGAGTTTAATAACGCAGAATTCTCAAAACATATTGATATAACAGTTCTCCTGAACGATTATCTTTTATTTCAACAGCGACTACATGATACACATTTTGGGAGAATACGATCAGAAGGGATAGCTATGGTCTGTGAGAAAAACCTTGGTGGAACACTATGTAACATCAAAAACTGCGTATATAGTTTATCATCACTTTGTCAGATTCAGTTGTGACAAAAAGTACGTGGAACAATTGAGCTTGGGCTCAATGCATGTGCGTAAAGTAGTCTGTGTAGTCTGCACAGGCTTATCAGAGACGCCGCTTTTATGGAATTCTGCGTTTACAGGAAGTCGATTCTAAAAGACAATCTTGTGTAGATGGAAAGTGTCGTCCCTGACTAGAAGGTGCGAATTTCACAGTGTAATCTGGGACGACAATTTATCCACACGCATCAATCCCAGGTTTCCCAGAACGAGGCTCCATTCAGTATTTTACACGGAACACAAAGTATAAATAACATGCACGTGGGAGTTATCTATGGCATACATGCATATAGTCTATTAATATAATCGCGTGTATAATGATCAACGATAAATCATCCTCAATTTCCCTTAATTACACTTGTTTCGGTCTAGGAATAATACCAAATATGGCTAACGCAGTTTCCAAAGAACATAGACAATAAGGGAAAATGTTACGCAACTTAACGTCTTATGAGCAATCTTTAAACGACACCTTATTTTTGCCTAAGTCCTATAATTTCATAATCATGAGTTGTGTGCTGGCCAAATTAAGCAATAAGGTCAACGATCTTCCAAAGCAGAACCTTAATCTTAAATACTTTTACAAATATAGATTTATGGAATGAGTGGCCCTGAGAAAAAGAAACTAACAACATTAATAAAAAATATATATTAAATAAAAAAATCTTAAATGCCGGTATATAAAAAAGTAAAATGATTTGAATAACATACACGAGATGAGATGCGTTCTGGGAAAAATGGATTGAATGCGTAAAGTGTCATCCTATATAAGCCTGTGCAGTCCGCACCGGCTTATCAAGGACGACACCTTTCCAATTTATGAAAGTTTTCCTTTAAGAATTAACATCCAGACTGCACAGGCTAATCTGGGAAGACATTTACATGTATTAAGCCCAGTTATCCCACAGCGCAGCTAAACTATAACAGGATATATTCTTACTCCTGTTAAAATGGACCAATGTACTTCCATTGAAGGATTTTAAAATAATATGCCAAGGAGAAAATATAAGTTTTAGTAAATTGATAATGAAGAAATATCTTTTTATTGTAATTTGAAATCTGTTTTAAAAACATGAGAAGAAGTGGATAATGGCATTTTATACTTGTTTTACTGAATTGACTTAAATTTTGAAAATCCCATTATTTTCTGTAATTTTATGGAAAATATGTTTTTATTTTAATGAACATATGCCCTCGTCCCTATACCAAACTTTTCATATGGCCCGGTATCTGATACTGTTTTATACATGTATACATGTATTAAGGAATATGTTCAAACAATATTTGAACAAAACTTTTAAAATAAGGTTTTTGAAGACCATATATTTACCGTACCTTGATTGGACGTTGGCATAAACTGCTTAAAATACCCGTTTACAGCATATTTTTATCCCGCGGCATATGCATATGCACAAAAAGGACGTCCAGACAAATAGACTGTACGAAAATAGATAGTGCTGATTTTAATTTGTGTTGTATCATAACTGAACGAGTTGCCTTCTTGAAATGGATACAGACCTGACCAAAGCAAAAAGCCTTACGTATAAACACCTACTTGATTATTACTTTATACTCAGTGTATATTTATTGCTAACAGACATATGTTAGTTGTGCATATAACGCTACAGGATTTTAATGGTAATATAGTGCCGTTGAAACGTGTCCAGAAAGCATTAAGACGCCATGGGAACAACGAACGTGTATGCGCATATCGAAGTTGATGAGGTCCTTCCGCGCCGAAGGCTGCATTCTGTGTGTACCCAGAGTATTTCCAAGAACTAATGGTGAATTTACTGACTAGACTCGCAAAAGTTGGAGTTATCTTTTAACTACAGTTGCAATTTCCAGCCACTCGGTATTAAAGAGTTTGCTGAAAAACATTCAATGGTGACAAACAAACGACATTGGCATTTAGCGGAGATCGAACCCGGGTCGCCTACGTAAAAAGCTCGTGTACGAACCACTGCGTTAAACGGGCATCTTTCTTGGTGGAGACCAATAGCGCCCCATGTCGCGTGAAATATTTCTAAGTAAAACCCGAAGTTTATCTTACTGGTGTTGTCTTTGCAACAGCATCTCGGTAAAACGCAACGATACACAGATGAGACGCAGACACTGGGTTTCCGCGGAAAGGCAAAGAAATTGTTGTTTGATCGTTAGAGACTCCATGACAATCTTACTGTATTCTGACTGTCCATTGGGGTCCAGTAATAAACTGTCCCGCCTGTGGCGTGCTTATGCCTTATGGGCAGGAATCGTTTTTGTTTACGGAGGTCTAACTTGTATAACACAAGAACATACACCATTCCTTATATGCTTATATGTATTGTAAGTTTTCACTTAGATTTCAAATGCATAGTGCTGGTGGGTTGGCCAAACTGTTTTCGTTTTCAGTTTTTAATATGATTACAGAAATCTTTAAATAAAGATAAAACATGTACATTTATCATTTATGTTCAGAAAGTTATTTGTAGAGTTGATAAAATCCTTTTTGAATTGGCATTATTATCGAAAAAAAATCTCAGGCTTGGTTTTTCCATACGGACTTCAAAGAATATTAATGTATGGTCCCGCCCGTAGTACGGTGGATGTAGCAGTGCAGTTTTCTGGCCTTCCTGTTTATCATTAATAACATTTGATGAAAGTATTGAAAGTATAAATAACTAGGCCTACAAGCAATTTTCGGTGGTATATATTTCATATGTAATATATAATGCTATAATAGTAGGAGTTTAAAAAAGATCAGTGTAACAGTTGTTGCGGCATGTATAACAGTTCGTAGGTCTAGTTGGACGCATGGTACACTTTATTTCAGTATTAAATATGCATTTAACTTATTTATTTTCAGTCGCTTAAAAATAATAGTATTTGATTAACGATTTGTTAATATGTTTTACGTTCTATCAATGTGGTTCACGAGTGTACAGACAACCCGCTTTCCGTTGCGGTTTGCGTTTCCGTCTTAGCTTTTGAATATTATACAATCAAAGCGCTGAATGCACTGCAGTTGTTCACTCTTTGCACGTATTTTATATTACTTACAGTCACAGGACATGAAGTTTGACTTATGAACACCAATGTAATTAACTTTTAATTGTCTACAATGGTGAGATTTTGATAAAAATATGAAAATTTCATTGATTTAAATACAATCTCTAATAATTTTAAAAAGGATTCACACAAAATCCACTTATGAGTACACAAATGAAAAAAGAAATTCAACGTACATTTAAGTCGGTGCTAAGGAAAAGTATGTGAGTCTAACAAAGAATGAACCACACCATAATTCTAATAATAAATGTATTGGTATTATCGAGAATTGTATTTAATGTCGATCAAACGACATTTAACATATTACATATTTTAGACTGAAAAAAAATGCTTAATTTAATGTATTTCCAATTTCATTTTTTTTCATTTTCATGTACTGACATCAAATCGTAACTCCTCTACTCCACCCGTCACCAATACTGATATGAACGTACCATCTACTGCCATGTTTAACAAATTGCTATAAGTAACTATTGTTTAGAGTGAGGATGATGTCCGATAGTGTCTTTAATGTACTGTATAAATTACCGTATTGGTAAACCTGTAATTATGTGTTAAACAATCTGCGGTAAACGCTTACTTCATTGACCTACATCAATCAAAAATAATAGTCGCAAGTTAACCGAAAATAACAGCTCATCGTCATAAACATGCATAAACAATAACAGCATGCTTTTAAATTAAATACAAAACATACATCATATCAGAGAAAGATCGATTTAAAAAGCAACGAAATACAACATGTTTAAGTGACAATGTCACATGGAAAAGGTAAATACTTGATGACAACACAATGTAAAAAAACGTTGTTTAATGATGGCAACAAGTATTACATTATTCTAAGCGTATTGGCTTTAAACAAAACATGGCTAGTTTTCTTAACACTTTTTTCTTTGAACTTTTAATTAGTTCGATAAACTTGATCATATTTAGGCGAGATTTATTATACTTTCGAATTAAAGGGGCCTTTTCACGTTTGAGTAAATTGACAAAATTAAACAAAGTTGTTCCAGAATCGCAAATTTTCGTTTTAGTTATGATATTTGTGAGGAAACAGTAATACTGGACATGTACCGTGCTCTAAAATAGCCATTATATGCATCTTTTGACTGCTTAAAATCTCGAAAATTATAAAGCGTCGCAACGCGAAACGAAATAATAATTTGGAGAGTTCTGTTGTTGTCGTTATTTTTTGTGAAACTTCAAGGATTGCTTAAATATAGTATAAAATACATCATATATTGTATCCGGAAGGATAGCCGAGTAATCTAAGTGGTATAACTTTTACTCCAGGAGTCCAGGGGTCAGTGGTTCGAGCCCTGCTGAAGGTTACCTTTTTTCCTTCTTGTTTTTATATTTTATTCTTGATTTTTTACTGGATCATTTTATATCCAATATTTACATCTGTCAATATAAAGCATTTGAATGACAAACTTTAAAACATGCAAAACTCTGTGAAAAGGCCCCTTTAAAGCTTTCCTTACATCGACATGGTAAGGACATTTAAGAACAAAGTGATATTCACCCTCGATATCATTAACGTTTAACACATTTACATTCATCTATAACAATGTTCGGTGTCTACCCGTTTCAATAAATAATTTGTGAGACGACAAACTTAATTTAGCAATAATATTCCAATGTTTTTATTTTTATTTTCAACAATATCAAGATAAGACGATCTTTCGAATACTGATTTTAATTCCGTATATATGTGGAATACCCATACATCGTTAAAACCAGTTTGGTTAAGAATGTCCCGTACTTTTGATGACCTATTATTTGCGTTATGTTTGTGTTCAATTTCTTATCTCTTTGGTGGACCAATTTGTTTTATAAGACAATTACCCTGCTTTACAGTATATTATTTACAAAAAAGAATTTAACGATTTTGACATATCTGTACATATACAAAGGGGAATGGACCAATTTTGGCATATAGCGATAATAAGTTTGTTGACATCTTAACATTAAATATTCGTTTACAAAATGTGCGATGGTCGCGCTCAATGTTCTCCTCTTTCATAAATCCTCAAAACTCGCAGTTATAGTTCAGAATTGATGGTCGCCATTTTTTTTTACATTATCAACTTTAGTCGCGAGCTGACATATTTTGTCGATCGGAAACGCTAACATATAATAGCTAACATATAATATCGTGATTTGGAAAACAGTTGGACAAATACGCTTTAAATAAGTTAATGGAACAAAACTATTTAGATTGTTGTTGTTGGTTTTTGTGACTTGTGTGTCGCATATTCACCGCTGAAATTTGTATTATCAAGTGCATGTGTATTCAAACCACACGTAAATAAAAATTATAATATGGGAGATCACATCCTTTGTGTTCTCATTTTTTAACTATTAGTCTATTTTTCACCAACGAAGTATATGGTATTCAAATAGTTGATAAGCATGTAGTTTTCTTTAGACATGCAGTTTTCTTTCCACGCATTCAAATCATACTTTTCTAGTCGCGTCATGCGAAAATAGGTCTTTTGGCGCTTTGGCTAGGGTAGATAAAGCGCTGTCTGCGCAGTTTCTCAAGGTTTCGTGGTCTTATTATGTATCTCCTGACCTACTGCGAGATGCGCAGGCTGGACCATAGCTGCGCTAGTCGCACATGGCATAAGACCCATTTTTAACTGACGCGGATCTATAAAAATATCTTTGTTTCTTATAAATGGAACATCTTAGATTCTTAGCACAATACTTTTCAATAGGCAATCGAAGTCAAACTGTGTTATTTATAGCAAGCTAGCAGTTCGGTGGCATTTAAGTCTTTCACGAACGACTTCCATACCAACTGAATAATACTGCACATATTTGTGATTAAATAATAGAAACTATTTACGCCTAATCATGACACTAAATTTGTCGGTAGTTTTTGTTTCTCATATTGAAATAATACCGTGTTCTCGATAGTCAATTGTGTCTACTGCAGTACCCTGGACGATTGAGTACCGTGCCAAAATGCAAAGTACTATTTAAACATATATGGTACAAACAATAACATCGACAATGATCAACCAAAACAGTTGTGTTGCTTTATGTTGAGTTTTAGCGAAAGATGATTAATTATTTCCGATTGCCACGAATTTTCCGAATGAATTGCGTTTTAGTTTTCACAGGGACCTATACAAACAAACAGGGACCTGGTTTACCGTTGTGCAGTGTTTTCAATATACAATACGAAACCTGGTATTTAACATTAGTACGCTTATTCAATTGTGATACATGGACTATCTCCTGAATCCTCCATAAGATTGATTAATAAAATTAATCTTCTGCTTTATCAGAGTGACTTCCATAAGTATAGTTTTGGAAGTCCTGTGACAAAAGCGGAAGTAAATTTGTCCATAACTCTTGCGACAAAGTTATATTTAAACCCATTCCTTCTGAAAAATATAAACGCATGCTTAAAATCCATACTTTCTAATATAAGGAAATGACACTTAATTCAGGATTAGCAGACCATTTACAGCACATCTTACGGAGGATTCCGGAGATAGCCAACGTTTCACGACTGATGACATTTATTTCAATGAAAATTATTTTGTTTAAAAGAAAGACGTTGAATTATGTTCTTTTCTAAAAGCGCTTGTTAAGAAACAAATCAATTCTCTTCAATGCTGGTTACGGAGGTTTTGTACTAACTCGATCAACTCCATCGCATCGTCACATATCGCACGAATAGAAACATGATTTATCAATAAGCATGATGCAAAATGCGTATTTAGGGATCTCAAATAGAACTTTTCAATTAAAACTATTAAATTGATTCCTTGATGTTTAATCGATTCCGTTGTGCTTTGCTATTGATGTCTGCAAAGATTATTTGAAGTTTTGATTTACTGGAGCTTTAATATATACCTCGTTCTCGGAAAACACGATTTGTTTTTTGATTTTTTTTTCGTGCATAATTTTATTCACTCCTTATAATATTATAATATTACATGCATACATACGTATAATATTGTATAAATTCATAAAAAGTATTATAAATTTCATAAAACAAAGTATTTCATGTACAGCTTTTTAGATGGGTTCATAAATATAATATAATTAATATACTTGTAGTACATTCAACATACATTCATATCACATTATAATTGTGCTATAGTTCAAGTATTTTACAACAACAGAAAAAAACAACAACACAAGTTTGTACAATACAAACTAAATTAATGTTGAATATAAGTATGTATATCATTTAACATAAAATATTGCACTTAAGAGAATTAAATATAAAGTGCTGAATTGCATTGTATACGAAATACTGATAATGCAGAGTTTACAACAACGACAACAAATAAATATGTTATAAGCATTATTTATATTATGTGTTATGATTGGTTATGTCATTATATGAGATGTCAGTAAATATTTTAACCAGAGACCATATTGTTAATTGTTCTTCTGATTTAATTGTATTTCTGTAAATTTCAAAAGTTTGTTTCATACTGATTACAAGTCCATATTTTGAAGGAATTGTGTTTTTTTTCTTTGACAATAAAAGATATACCGTTTAAGCTCTAGGCACACTATATTTAAATAATTCATTTTGGATTAATAATTCCAAGTACAAGATCATTACATGTGATGTGAATATGTATGCTTGGTCTACTTCTACGAACAATATCAACAACAAATTTAATAATTTCCTGGGTATGTGGACAGTACAAGAACAAGTGCAATATATTTTCAACTTTCAAATTACAGAATGTACATACATTATTAGCGACAATTTTCATTTTGAACATTAGGGATTTTGTCCCCAATATCCTGTGGACTATTCTGAACTGGAGCCATCTGATATAAGATTCTTTAGTTATATTGAATACAAGTGCATGCATTTTTTTCCATTCAATATTTAAAAATTCTGAATTCCATTTAGTATTACAAGCTGGAATGTCATTATTTTTAATTAATGTTTTATAAATATGTTTCTCTTCTTTAGGGCGGGTTAGTATTTTTTATGTAAGTTGGTAATATAGGTCCTTGAGTGTTTTTGTCAAAATTTGGCAGGAAAACATGACTTAATGCATGTGCGCAAAGTGTCGTCCAAGATTAGACAGTGAAATCTGCTCATTTTTATTAGGGACGACACTTTCCGTCTTTATATTTTATTTTAGTTACATATCTGTGATTTGGGTAAAAGAGTCGGAGGGCGAGTTTTGTCCTGATTCGATGTTCTGTGAAGTGTTCAGACAACGCTCAAAAAAGCCTCTATTTATCCATCCACCCTCTGACATACGAACGGAAGACAGCGCTTCAAAACCACCAAAAAATCATCTGACCACCTTGTGCCGTTAAAAATACAAGATGGTGATACATAGTTTCCGACGTCACGGCGTTTGCTGCCCCAATCATTGTCAATTGGTGACGTATAAGCTTATAATACTGTATATTTTCCTAATACAATCGCGGGAGGGCTATGCTCTGTTGATAAAACAGATTCGTCCACATGAAAGATAAGCTCCGGAGCATTAAGGTAGCTTGTATCATTCAGAACAAAATTACAGTTCAGTAAAGTAATTGTTTATGTTTTCTTTGGATGCGGTACGGACCGCTCCAAGTTTCTGTGGGGCTACAACTTTAAGTTGTTCCCAACTACTACAAAAAAGGAATGTGCATAATCATAATGTGTAAAAAACTGTAAATCATTGTGTAGTCACATCCAATTTTGGCCATCTGAATGATATGGTCAGCTTAAAGTGTCTCTTTATCATCAGTGAGGAGACGAACAAGTCCTGACCTACAGTCGAGGAAATATTGTGCCAAGTTCTGTCCCTACGGGTAGACTCTGTTACTCTATACACTCTGCTTGCCTTATACAAGACAAAGAGGTTTGAAAATCTCTCTTTAAGTTCTCCAGGACCGTACGCAGGAATTTTTGACAGGGGGGGGGAGGGAGACAACCAGGGAGGGTGCGGGAGGAGTCTTCCCTCCCTATTTTTTTAATTTTGCACTTTTCCATGTGAATTTTAATGCTTAACTAAACTTGATTTGTAATATAAATTTATAGAATATAACAAGTAAACCAGCACCGTTTTGACGTCTAAAGCTTGAAATGTTGGTGTGAACAGTATTTCAGAAATGTATGAAGACGGAAATCAAACTTTGAAAATCAAAAACCTTTATAAAGAAATGTATGATAAAGTATGACTGACATATAACCATAATACTATTTTCTCTTTAAATCCAAGCCTCCTCTAAAGTTTCAAAGAAAACTCCTAATTAAATGTTTACATCTATTACTACACAGTTTTACTTTCACCACCATCAACACAGATGAACCATCGCAATTGTCAACAACTGTGTTGCTCTGGTCTCTTTCCTACCATTGAGTAATTTAATGGTAATTACATTGAATGCGTTTTAATTCCTTTTTATTATTGTTTAATTTGAGTTGCAATGCTATGCAGTTAAATTTTATTTACACCTATATGTATCATGAATATTGCTGGGCCAAGTGTGAGATTGAGTGCACTAAACCGGTTTCAACCCCCAATGCTTTGCATTGATCATTCCAAGGCGGTGACCCTAGCTTTATTCGTATATGGGTTTATGTTGTTTAGTATTGTGCTGTTTTGTGCTGCTTTGGCAATTGGTCATCTGCCTTGAATAAAGGACCAACTAATTGTATATAATGAGAATGCAATACTGCTCCAGCAGCTGGAGTTTCCCTTCTTTATACTTTATATTAGATTGGACCTTAAAACTTTTAATTATTTTTATGTTTCTGTTTTGCGTAGGTTTTTAACGGACCATATCAGATATTGAGCTTTTTTTTTGGTATGCGACTCTACCTACATGACCGAAAGATAAATTGTGTAATTCGTTCCGGCCCATTGATATTTGGCGATGTTATAGACCTTAAACTTAAATGTTCATTATAATAACCGTTTTCCTGAGGGTTATTTTATCAACTCTTTAAGATATTAAGCTGATTATTATGCCCCTGGTAGGGTGGCATATGACAGTTGGACTGTCCGTCCGTCTGTCCGGTATTTCATTATTCAGACTTTTTTTTCAAATGTCCGTTAACTCCGCCTTTATGGATGTTTTCCTTTAAGGGAACTATCTTATAAACGAAAATTCAGACAAGCCGTCTGTGGTCAAACTGAGCAGACTGCACAGAGTTATCTTGGGCGACAATTTACGCACATGCATTAAACGCCGTTTTCCAGAGCGTCATTAGACAAGCACTAAATTTTCCAATTTTGGACCGTTTCTCCCGGCGCACTGCCGGTCAATTCGGTCCAACATTGGGAAATGAAGTTTCCGATACGAATTATATAAATTAATTCACGTTACACATTAATGGTTTTGCATTTGTTAGTCCATGCTCAGTGAATACATATTATCTCTTATATTTGTTATAATTTTTGTGAAATCAAAGATCGTCTTTTTATTTTGACAAACAATAGAAGACATATAAAACTATCACTGAGTCGTTATGTTTGGGTCGGTGGTTTGAATTAGTGGCCTGTTATAATTAGCATGCCGTACCAGAAGTACACTTTCTTTTGTACTCTGCGTGATTGTATACGGAGTTTTTTGCTGGTTTTTTTTTTACTCGACGCTCAACGCTTGTCCGCCATTGCCTTCGTAATTTGGTTTTGAGGTTCCGACACAAACTTTCAATTTTGCGTACATAGTTCTATTAAAGCGTAATATAATTGATCAAAATCATAATTTGCAAAAATACAAATATATAGTGCATGCTTGTACACAAATGTCTCGTTTTCCTGGGTTGCGCGCACTTATGCAGATTTTAATATACATATAAACAAGGGAAAGCACTACTCTATAATGACTTCGTAAGCGCACCACGATAGCCTCCCTTATATCAAATGTTCGCTTTTTACAAACATTAATTTCTCACAAAAACCTGACAGAGGTCAATTTTTGCAAAATATCGTTTTAACTTCTTCAGATTATATATATTGTTAAATGTTATTTTTTACCAAAATGCGTTGAACAAAAACAAATACACAACCAGATAAAACATCAATAACACACTGAAAACTCGACCCTAACTCGTCTAAAGCCCTTTTAACACCGTGATCTGAACACATTTTTGCGGCCTTGACTCAACCACCATCACTAAAACAGCACCGCTACCTCCGACTCAAACACCAGTTGCCACCATAACCACAACCGCCCCTTCACGTCCACCGGCTCAAACACCACCAACACTCCGCAACTTAACCACCACGGCCACCACCACTATAGCATCCCCACTATAACCACAGCAACCATCATCTACACCATCCCCACCTGCCCACAGCTAGAACCGCCACAAACTCAATTACCTCCCCCGCTACTGATATCCCCACAACAACTACCACACTCCCACAACCACCACCGAATCTCAACAGCCACCACAACAACGTCCACCGCTATCAACAAAAACCACCGCCCCCATTATCACTACCCCTTTTTGTAATATCAAAATTGATGATTATGCACTTATTTAAATTCAGATTCGGAATTATGGGGAAACTCATACCATGGAGACTTCGTACCTCTTTTGAATAAACTAACGTTCACTTAAAGTCATTTATTGGTAGCAATTTGTTGTTGAAAACATTCTTGAAAATACATGTAATTACGTGAAAAATAAATATGTACACTTCAACACCGTTATTGCGAACACCGATAATCCGAATTCAAAGTTATTTGAAAATAATTACAACTTCTGTCACTTTCATATGAATGCTGCATTCTGATTGGAAAATTTGTTCACGTGACCTGTTTTTCATTTTTCGATGAACCCACTTCGTATGCAAATTCAAACATGAATATTCATGACACTACCTTCTGGTCATAAACAAGTTGCCAAAATGACGTTATGTTTTGCGCGAAACTTAATGACGTTTTTTATTGGTCAATAGCGAAATGACGTTATAATTTTTTGCGCGAACTTCAGCGATATACCCATTTAATGGAGATGAAACCGAAACTGAAAATAGATTCATACCTAAATTAAAAAGGGCTTTAATGACCTTTACCACGATAGAATTTCAGCTTTAAAATCAGTTTGTGTTGTAATTATAAGAATTGAATAGCATTTTTCTGCATTTCATCGGTGTATGAACTGTCGGGAAAATTACACCTAATTTATGCATAATAGCCGTCGGCGTTTATGCAAATTAGGCGTAATTTTCCCGACAGTTCATACACCGATGAAATGCAGAAAAATGCTATTCAATTCTTAAAAGAAATAAAATTCAAAATTGTATCTTAACCTCAATTATTAATTTTATTAAATTCTAATTTTTTTTTATATAATTATGTAAAATGTAGATTACAAAAAGTGTTTGTTGGTCATGACATGATCTTGTAGGTTAATTTCAAATGTAGTTATGAATTGATACAGTCATACAATACATTATTAAATTTAAAGATGTTGTAACGCTTGATTATTTTAATATGTATGATAGAAAATTCGGTTTCATATATGTGTATGTTCAAGATGACGCATTCAAGTGTGTTTTGTATGTTATTCATGCGGTACAAGTGTGTTTTGTATGTTATTCATGCGGCACAAGTGTGTTTTGTATGTTATTCATGCGGTACAAGTGTGTTTGGTATGTTATTCATGCGGCACAAGTGTGTTTTGTATGTTATTCATGCGGCACAAGTGTGTTTTGTATGTTATTCATGCGGTACAAGTGTGTTTTGTATGTTATTCATGCGGCACAAGTGTGTTTTGTATGTTATTCATGCGGCACAAGTGTGTTTTGTATGTTATTCATGCGATACAAGTGTGTTTTGTATGTTATTCATGCGGCACAAGTGTGTTTTGTATGTTATTCATGCGGCACAAGTGTGTTTTGTATGTTATTCATGCGGCACAAGTGTGTTTTGTATGTTATTCATGCGGTACAAGTGTGTTTTGTATTTTTTTTTCTCCGTTTTATTTAAAAAAGGAATGGCTAAATGGATAAAAGGTCAGTCCTACAACAAAGAGAGAATGGCATGAATGGGGTTTATGCGTGTCATTTGGGTATTTCTGCAATTTGTTCTCCGTCTGGAATTTCAATCTATGAAGATAATCGTATTTGCTATGAAGGTTATTTGGACATGTAATACTTATTTTGTTCAATACAGAGTCTCCTTACCATCCATAGTCTATATAGAGAATACTAGGTCGGTGCCGAATAAAGCAAAGTTTATTTTGCGAGGCTTAGAAAATCTGAACCACGAGCCTTGGCGAGTATTCAATTTATCCCATCAATTTTCTTAGTCGTAAATTATTTCTTTAAAAATAGAATAGAGAAATCGAACTACACGGAAAATCTCAAAGTTATTTTAAGCAAACATTGTTTTATTATTTTAATCGTGTCGAGCCTAATGCATGACAAAAAGATCAGTAACTAACCTATTTTTCTGTTTATCATACCTCTACGTCCCCGACTTTTAAGAAATAATGAAAAAAAAAAAACACTCTAAACAACTACAGCTTTAGCGTGAAAGAACATGCATTGTGTAGTATGACGTGTTAATAATGTCACGAGTACGCGCACTTAATAGTTGTAAATAATGTTTATTTGCTTTTTGAGTGGCATTATGTGTTAAAAATATATTACATCTTGGTATCAAATTGTTTGTTTTGTTGAATCTGATTCGATTTTACTAAAAATGATTACTTTATAGTTGATTCCGAGTAATATGACCATTCTCCGCCGCGCGTGACAGCTATATTTCAGCACTGCCGAAATAGGGGAAAATTATTCCACGGTGGTTTATTTCGACAATGCACGTCTATTGATGGGATAAATATTATATATCATATACGATTTTGTGTGTGCCGGATCCCTATGTTACCATCTATCACATTCCTACCCTACCTCAGGGACCTTTGTTTGCATAGCTCACTACCTACCCTTCACACCAATTTTGATCAGAATATTCACATCTCTCATCTAGTCTAGCACTCCAATGGTCGAAAAATCATTACAAATCATGTTTTTATCCTGCTTGCAGACGAATTTCTGTGTTGTTTTTTTTAATTACACTACCGGTAATTCCAATTCCGATAGGTTCCCGTTATTATACTGCAAACTCTCAAAGCATTTTTCCTGACCTACCCTTTATTCGATACCTGGTATAATTTTCGTATGTCGTCTTCAAATAATTTCAATTAAAAAGCATGCCATACAGTGCACCGGTAACACAGCAGATTTGGCAGCCTTATTTTGACAAGCATATTTCGACAAAAGCCCCATACAACAGAAAACACACACTTAAAAATCATATTTTAAATTAGAATGCTATACAAATTTGATTTCACCAAACTACTTAATACATATTTTGGATATTAGTCTAGAAATAGTCATACAAGACATGTCTAAGATAGCAAAATGGCTTATATGCAAAGAAAGAATAGGTGCTCTTTAGAAATTACTCACTGAGGAGAGATACACACTTTTTTAGTTGTATGTTACCCATGATGGCGGCGTAAACAACGCTGTCAGTAATCGAATATAAAACATACACTGTACTAACGAAAATAAAACGTATAATGACATCAAACAGGTAAATACTTGTTCCTTAATTATATATTTACGAACTCAGTATTTCTTTACGATGGTCTTATTTCTCCAATGTCAATATTTCAAACAAATGAATTGTAAACTGTACGTTTTGTCAAAAAAAAGATGATAGAGTTGCCCCCCTTTTCTGTGACTAAGAATCGAAAGGAATATACATTGTAATGTCGATGATTTTGTTTACGTTGAAAACATCGACACGATGTCACACGCATGCACTTCATCTAATTTGTTTAAGTATCAATACTACCATTGAAAATAAATACAAAAACAACCAAAAAAAGGGAAAAAAACAGGTAAAATTTTAATTCGAAATATTACTGCGACGAAAATAATCCAACTGTATCCATTTCCATGCCTTTATTAGTCCTCTCCATCTAAATGTCCACATAGTTTCTAAGTAGCTGTGAACTGCACTTCTGTAGTGGTAAAACAAAACTTCAACAAATATCCTCGAGTGCCCAATTTTGACGCATACAAGCAGTTTGTTGAAGTTTTGTTGCTCAATATAGGGATTTATGTAATTAATTTTGTTATTTCATTACACATGTACCTTTTATTTACACATTTTAAATTCAATTGATTGTGTTATCAACAAAAATTCGTTGAAAAACAAAATGACCCAACGCTCGTGGAGGTTTCTCTGCTCTGGTTGATGCATTATTGAGTAGATTCTTGGACTCAGAGCCGAATTTTTTACCTTGGAATTTTCTAAGATATCACATCTTCTTCATCAGCTGATCACTGGCTGACTGACGTCACAGTCACATGACCGGTGAAGGGTCACGTGACATGAGGAGACTGTCATAAACCCGGGGTAGCTCGAGTCCCTCGTCCCTGTTAAGTGATGGCCGCCGCTGTTTAATTTCAATTGCTTCTTTCACCTTGCGTTTCCATAGATGTTCTTCGGAGGTGAGTACTTTGGTTTTGTTAGGGTCGATCTTGTGACCTGTTTGTTTACAATGTTCATATATGGCAGAAGAAGTTCGTGTAAGGTGTTCTTTCAATCTAGTGTCTAATTGTCTCGCTGTTTCACCTACATAGTCATTTTTACAGTCCTCACATTGGACATGATAGATCACACCACATTTCTTCATTTTATCTGTTTTGTTTTGTCTTTAACTTTGGTGAGGTTCTGTCTGATGGAATTGAAAGGTTTGTGGAAGATGTTGGCTCCATGTTTTTTGAATACTCTAGCCAAAACTTCTGAGGTGCCTATGGAAACGCAAGGTGAAAGAAGCAATTGAAATTAAACAGCGGCGGCCATCACTTAACAGGGACGAGGGACTCGAGCTACCCCGGGTTTATGACAGTCTCCTCATGTCACGTGACCCTTCACCGGTCATGTGACTGTGACGTCAGTCAGCCAGTGATCAGCTGATGAAGAAGATGTGATATCTTCGAAAATTCCAAGGTAAAAAATTCGGCTCTGAGTCCAAGAATCTACTCAATAATAAAAATGACCCAAGTCTTTGTAACGGCGGTCACATTTGTTGAGAGTGCCCTAAAACGACGCATCTGATTGGTTACATGATTTCAATGTAAATACCACTCCTGTGGAGACTGAATGAATAAAATATTAACTCATGGTTGTTGTACTTAAATTCGTAATTGCTGTAAAAGTAATATGAAACTGAAATTAATTAAATCAATTAAGATTTTTAATTGTGAGATGCCATACTGTCTGGCAGTGGTTTTAATAGGGGCCTGTGTCAGCAACCCTGTCATACATGTAAGCTGTGTTTATGGGAGATATGTGAATATAACCTGTTCTTCTTTTGTGGAACCTGCACTTATAATTAATTAAATGAAAATAAGTAATAAACATTATTTGCAATTACCAACATAAACACTTGCTACATATAGTTAAAATTATATTACAGCATAACCAAAAACATATACGGACTTCAAATCAAAGTTTACGCGTACACCTTTTTCATAGTGAAAATAAATCTATTTATACGATGTTTTGTCAAATGCCAGTCACGTGACTTATGAATGAAATAGTGAACTTTTGCAGACGAAACTGATGCATTATCCCACGGTCTTATAAACAAAGACAATTGGGTGTAAAGTGTTCTAAAGTTTTGCATTAAGTTAAATACATAAAAATCCATCAATTGCAAACCGATCAACCATATCTTACCTTTTAACCCGCTATTTTACACATAACAAACAATAACTATAGTACATTGTGCGTAGAGTACCATGTGCTATTGTATGACGTCAACGGATGTCGCTTATGTATCAAACAGAAGCAAAACAAAAAATGCGTCGAATTAGGGCAGCGTCGATTCGGGTCACTCAACGATACTTTAAGTTTATTTTGATTTTCAGAAAATGTTTCATGCATTATCATCATAGATTCTTGCCTAAGAGCCATGCACATACATCCATTATGGCCTCAGGCGATTAGTCCAAATTTTTGACGCTCTTAAATATTAAACTACTTTTTATATGGGTAATATTTGGAGCGTACAAAGGGGGAAAGACCAAATTAATGGTAGGAATTTTTCGTTCTTTGTCTATATTGTTGCGCAAGGATTTTGTGCACAACATTCAAGCCCCAATATAGGACACTTAATATCAACGGATTGCAATAATATTTACATACCTGCAGGGTCTTCCCCAGGCCATTTAAGCGCCCCTTGCCGGGGCGTTTGAATTTCGAAATCAGAGTCCCCGGGGCGCTTGAAATTTTCCGATCAGTGTATTCTTCAGTAAAAGAAAGTGGAGATTGTCCAAAAAAATCAAGGTTTCCCTATCAGTGTATCAATATTCCCTGTTTTAAAAGAGCACTCGGTACCTACTTTCACAAGTAATCGCCATAAACACCACATGGGGTAATGGATAATCCACTGATAAGAGAATAGCATGACGCGCCTATCGATTATTCTAGCCACATTACACGGTCATTTAAATGATGACAAGGATGTATCTGGTAACTTTCCAGTCGTCAAACTGTGAAGTTCATCGTCCAATCGGTTACGCGAATGCTTATGAGGGCGGGGTTAACTATCGACCATTATTTTTGATTGACGTCGGGCATGAAGTAAGAGTTTATCGCAGCTTGATTAGCAAGAAGTTGTACCATTTGAGTAATATAAAACCGGTAACTAGTACAGTACAGAACATTAAAGACGGTTTCGGGCATCATCATCACACCTTTTTACTGTAAACAAGTGTTACCTATGACTCATAATTAATACATGAAATTAATTGCAAGTGGTAAACAAGTAATTATTATAGCGGTTACAATTATGTGATAACAATTTATTTAATTCCAGTACATATATATTTCAACATGTCCATTTATAGAACTGATTCACCTCGTTTTTCTGACATTTATTCGACACGTAATGCGCTTTAACAAATTTTCGTTGAATTAATTACGCACACTTGTAAATGTTTCGTCCGATAATCGATAGTTAGAAGACTGATGATGGCAACCGGCCGTGATCCTCGTGGACAACGTGAATTTCATGCATAATTCCATCAAAACATTTATTTGACTCGTAAAGTGTGTAAACAAATTATCATTGAATTTATCACGCAACGGTTAATATTTGTTGAAATCTCAAATGGGAATAATTAAATTTGTAATCCGAAACCCATTACCGTAAGTCGATGTTAACGCGTTTTTAATCCGAAACACACTTCCGAATGTAAATGTTACCGCAACGTTAAATATTTTTGCTTCAAATTAGCAGTGCAAATTTATTTTGTGTCGAATCTTTTTCTCAATTAAAAAGAGCGCGAAAATTATGCAGCATGTACAACGTCGCGTCTATTGCATACCGTAAAACGTTGTGTATAACGCGCATTTATGTATAACGCGCATCTACTTTTTTAAGCTAAAAAATCGTGAAAAAAAGTTTTTGAAGCAAAAAAATTGGGGGAAAAATTCCGTACCGCAGGCTAACTGAAAATCATTATATTTACATTGCCGATCTTACGTGTTTTATTGCTTCAATTATTAATTATTTTAAAGACGATAACGATACAACTAGTTTATGTGTTTAAAAAAAATCATATTATGCGTAAAAATAAATGTTTGGATTTAAATGAATTATGAATGAAATGCACACTTTCCACGAGGATACCATCAAGGTTTTCATCATATGTCTCTGAAGTAACTGTCCACAATTTTATCGTGGAGGAGTACCTTTGACGGATGGATAAGTAATAACTAAGAAACTGACATCGATTGGTATTGTCACGTGGTTATTCATGCATGACTAATTCACAACCGCGCGTTTTATTTACATTGCTGATATCATGCGTTCTTTTCAAGTGTCTATAATTGACAGGAGACTTTAACGACTCAAACTTCTCAACACCATTACGACATTACCGGCGATAAACAAACAATGTAGGTGTGAAGCCGTTTGCCGGTTCGCATGTTTTGATAATAGCCCAGCTACACAAAACTTGACAGGTGACGCAAATTGCTTGATAATTACATCCTCAATCTTGACAAGACGTATGAAAACGTGTAAACAAACACAACATCAATTTTATTAACACATTTGAAAAGCAAGAAAAATAATCATGAATATATCGGGAAAGACCTTGCCGACATACTATTGTAAATCGACAAGTGCCCCCAAATAAATTTTGTAACCCTAGTACAGTAGGGTATAATATTGTTGGAAAACAATAACATTTAGATAAAAATGGCTTCCTTGTTTTTCATTCTCTTCTTCAAATTTATTTGGTTTCAATGCTCTGTACGTACCTGAAAGATAAAAAATATGTTAACTAAGTTAGAATGTTTGTCCATCTTATTCAGATCGTAAATATAACACTATTATTAACATAGTTACAGTTAAAACACCGGGGAACAGAATGATGCAAATTACTGCAACTGGGTAACTGACAGGGAAAAAAGGTCTTGGCGTGGCTGTAGTTATGCATAACGCGCATCAAGTTTTTAAAATGAAATTTTGGGGTAAAAAAGTGCGCCTTATACACAACTTTTTACGGTACACATGGCGTGTATTGAGCGTTTTAACAAGCACACAACAGATCAGGGGATTGACGCATATTCAGAGGCAATATTTCATGAAATCTATTAAAAGTCACTTAAAAAATGGCAAGGTTTGTGTTAAAGAAATAACTGAAAGCTTTTATCGTAAATATTTACCAGAAAGAGATTGATAAAAACGGAATAAACGGGATTATCGGGTAATAAATAGAAACTTGAAAAATAGTAAGTATACAGTAATAGAGTCGGGTTGAAACGGATGTATTGGGGAATCGTTCGAGTCGGCATTTTACTATCTGTGCGGAAAAGTTTTAAAACAATAAAACAATATAAAAAAATATATTTTTAAATGACTGGGGGATTTTTTTTAAGAGTCATAGCGCACCAAATGACGTCTTTTGACGATGTTTTTCTTTGAGTTATAACGCACCACAGAACGTGAATTGACACGTTAAATTAAAAAAAAATCCACGTCGGGAGGGGACATCCCTCCCGAACCCACCCCCGGGGCGCCTGAACAAATTCCTGGGGAAGGCACTGACCTGCGTAGAGAATTCATTTCTCAATAATGTTCCATAAAAATTATGTAATGACACTTTGAATTTTGCAAGCCTGAGCAATTTAAATCCAACCACTATTCAATTTTTCAATATCTCTCGATTCGCTCGCTGTGTAGATATAAATCGATAACACGACCTCGATGCAAAGCATCTGGTTTAAAGTGGAAGAATGAACTGCGTAAAATACAGTTTGCGTTCGTCTGTTGTGGTGCAGCGCGTTACATAGTAAACCGATGTTATACTTTTCTGGATTATTTTAGCATTGTTTTTTTTCTAAATTGACAATTAAAAAGTTCTGAAATAAATTACATCTTTTATTTGTATACTGTACATAAATAATATTGATACAGCTCGTACAGTATACCGTCCTATGTAACGTAGAATGTACATAAAACAACACAGACAGAGGTGCGAAAAAGACATGCATAAACACTTGCTGAAACTTAGAACAGTGAATAGAAACTGCACCATATCTGTTTTGAACGTACGCTTATTAAATCGACAAAGATTAGCATACTAGATCTAGTTAGGTAAAAGTTGGTGTTAAAAGCTCATGTTAAATAAAATTACGCGTACACATTACACCGTAATGCCTTCTTCTGATTGGTTCATATTTAAATCAGTTTCATGACATGGCTACAGGTCAGTGATTGTTTTGCGATTTAAGCAGAAGTTAAACTGAAGAATTTATGCCTTTCTAACTTCTAATCGACGATATTTGATGTAAAAATGGACTTCTGAATTAAAACTGAATGAGTTGGTAATGTTATTTTGCAATTTTACGCAAATTGATGAAAATTTAAACTTTCTGGTTTCCACCACAAAAAAGGTCCTTCAACGATGAGACATTCCAAAGAATTTAGCCCATATAAAAAGTATCTCTAAAATCTTTGCACGTCTTATAAATGAGACTATCAGGCGATATACACATGTTTAGTTGGAATAGGGTAACTCGCCTTTGAGTCAGACGGGTTAACAGTATAAGTCTATAATACAAAGCTTTGTGATCAAAGCCGGGACTCGGCTTCTGCAGGCTTTAACTATAATATCATGGGAGTGTATTTTACAAATAATTATTTTATTCCCAGCTTATTCTCATTGAAAAATAGTTGAATACCAATACCCACTGAATTCGCCCATGAGTAGGACACATTCGCCCTTAACGCGGACACAGATTTGTATTAAGAATTTATTTGGTTTTCCTTTCCCTATAACCAGGCATGTAATAAATGTTATTGCATGTGTTTATAGAGCTATTGGCTTTGAGTGGTTAAACACGTAGTTAATAAACTATTTTGACATTGATTTCAAGCGAATCAATAAAATCTGTAAATGGAAATGTTTTAATGTTGGATTGTTTGAATTAATTTAGAAATGCTGTTACCGTATTTTTCAGGTTATATGTCGCACTGGAATGTAAGACGCATCCCCTTTTTTAAAACAATTTTTTTTCCATACATAAGATGCTCGGGGGTACATGACGCACATAAATCATCATGGAATATTCCCAAATATGCATTCACACATGTTAATCCATTAAATGTTTAATCCTCTTTCGTGTTTAATTAAGATAGAAGATTCATCTTAATACGGTGCAGCCATTTGTTCTCTCTTATGTTCATTGTCTTTATATAATTTCTCCATTAAATTTATTGAACGCTTTAATTTAAACAACAACATCATTCAGAACAATGTATTACTGGTAATAATTGACCATATCTGCAAGCCGTTGCATTCGCACATGTTTATCTGTTTTGTCAAAACATCGCAGTCTAAACACTACTGATCATGTTTTCACAATTACCAAAATTAAATCCAGTCTTGACCAGATTTTCCTGTAAATCAGTACACAAAACATTATCTGTTTCATTAATAAACTACCTAAATGACCATAATGTCAAAGATACAGCATTCTCCTCACTACACAGTTTTTTCTTCAACAGTGTATACACCCACGCTAATTTTCGTGCGCTTTCCAACTGAACAAAAGAAAAGTACATGAGCAATAGATGTGGCTAGCTTAAACGTCGCGTTAGCAATAAAATTGGAAAATACAAATTTAATTATGCGCATTTGATAATACAACAAAATAAAATAAAAAACAATTATTGTGTATTAAACTGCATTTAGGCTATAAATGCAGCATTTGCTGTTTCATAAAAAATAAATGTACCATTTTCTAAAAATTGTATTTTTGCACAACTTTTGTAGCATAAAGTATACCGGCATTCTCAAATTGGTAACACGAGCATTTATGATGAATATTAAAATGAGGCCTGTTATGAGAAGGGCTAATATTCTTATCGTGATAATCTTAACACAAGTGTGCAGACGTGTGGTGTAACTGGCTTACCAATAAACGCTTTTAATCCACACTGGGGACATCATTCGTCTCCCATGGAGAGATTATGATCGTTCATCTATCGCAGATGGTTAAAGGGTATTTGAGATCTCATGTTTGCAGACATGTGGTATAGCAGGCATACCAATAAACGCTTGTAATAAATTGTTGTAAAATTCGTAAGGTTAGCTAGTAAAATAAATTTAGCAGACGACTACTTTTTTGTTGCATTGTTTTATTGACGTTACGGTACTGTATAGTACACCAATAGTATTGTTAGTAGTGTGTAACCGACTTTGTGTTAAATAAAATTGTGGTACAAAAACAGGGAAACTTTAAGTGCTACCACATTTGGTATGTAGTGACATTTAATAGTTCTCTTCTCTGTTTGTTCAAATTATGTCCTTGGGGTCAAATTTGACCCTGCCCCGGGGGTCACAAAAATGAACATATGCTTATATAAAGCCTATTTTGTGCGAACTTTAAAAATCTTCTTGTCCATAACCGTAGGGCCTAGGGCTACCAAATTTGGTATGTAGTGACATCTAATAGTTTTCTACTTAGTTTGTTCAAATTATGCCCCTGGGATCAAATTTGATCCTGCCCTGGGGGTCACAAAAATGAACAAACGCTGAAATAAGGCCTTTTTTGTGCAAACTTTACAAATCTTCTTGTCTATAACCGTATGGTATAGGGCTACCAAATTTGGTATGTAGTGACATATTATAGTCCTCTACCAAGTTTGTTCAAATTAAGCCCCTGGGATCAAATTTGACCGTTCCCCAGGGGTCACAAAATTGAACATATGCTTATATTGGGCCTATTTTGTGCAAACTAAAAATCTTCTTGTCCATAACCATTGGGACTATGTTTACCAAATTTGGTATGTATTAAATTTTTAAAGTTCTCTACCAAGTTTTTTCAAATTTTGCCCCTATTACATGTAAATAAAGATATTTGGGGATATTTTTATGGTATGTCAATCAAAGATTCTTAATATCTTTTCAACAGTTGCAAGATAAGTACAAATGTATCAGTTTTGATTAATTTAATTAGAAATATTCAACCATATAGACAAATTTATTAAACATGAGTGCTATGACTTGCTAAACTATTAATAATGGAATCAAATAACAATGTCCGATAAACCCAAACAACAGGTCTGTTCGAAGAATATGCGTATAACTATTTCAAATATGTACGGGGTGATAACTGTGTTGTCGGCTGGCCTACATGTATATGCTTTCATTTATGTTCAGTCTTCTTGTGTCTTTCTAATCTGTAAAAATGTTTCTGATTAATAACATCTAATAAAGGTAAATAAGCCACCAAATCTGGCGCAACACCCACCAGAGCTCTTGATAAGGATTTGTGAAATTAGTACCGGTACTGCCAGTGACAGAAAGAAAAGGAGTAACGCTGAAAATCAATGAGTACCTGTACTACCATATCCAAAAATACAGGTAGTACTGTACTACCTGTGTTCTTGGATATTGAAGGGTGTATAACTGACTTTTCAGAAACATTTGCAACAATTATAATAAACATATTTAGCTTCTTTAATTATGATGCAAATACAAAACACATTAATACTCATAACTAAATACTATTTCTTCATTTTTATTGACATAAACACAAGCCAACATGTAAACTAAGTAATAGAACACTAATATCTGTCAGAAAAGCTTAAGCAAACACTTCAACTGTCTGTAATACTAATACAGTCAATCTGATATTAACATGTTTTAGCCTTTTTCCTTGGTTTATATGCTTCACGAAGTCTTTTCTTTCTCCTTTTCTTGTCACTTAACCATTTTTTCACTGCTGGCACTGGATCAAACTGCTGCAGCTGTGGTCCAAGCATACTGATTTTAAGAAGAACATCAAGTTTATCTGTACTTAAAGTAAACTACTTTTTGTTTATGAAAAGTCTGTATAATACAAACCTTCATAGGCCCACACTGTGCTCAATTTACAAGGCTTAGCAACACTGCGGCAAATTTTACAATTTAGCCGTAAAACGCCTTCATTTTTTTCTGTTACGAGCCAATCATATTTTGTTTTCCAATCCTCAACAGTTTTGGTTCGGATACGGTTCCCATCATGCTTTCTTCCTTTTTTTGCCACCAATGCAATTAAATTGTCCAATATCGGGGCGACAATGTCATTTTCTGCGCTAACACATTGGATTTCATGATGGTTAGACGACCTTATGTAGCCTAATAAAGTGTATTTTTGAACAGAAAGCGGCTTAGCTGGCCCCCCTTTGCGCATAGGGTCTCGGGTCGTTTCGCCCTTTATCCCGTTCGCCCTCTGTCACCCCGGGTCGTTTCGCCCAGGGTCGTTTCGCCCTTACAAGTGGGTTGTTTCGCCCTTATTTAATTATTATGTAATATTAGGCTTTTGTAAATGATTCTTTCGCTCCCAATAGTATTTGTTTAACATATATGGAAAATTAAGATTTTTAATACAAATTTTATTATAAATTGCAATTTTAATTTAGTACTTGTTTATCATATATGGGAAATTAAGATTATTCAATTATTACAAATTTGATGTTTGCTCAATTATCCGTTTGATTTTAATTGCAATTAATTAACGGAAACGTTATGATTCATTGTGTTACAAACGTAAAGTATTATGATTAATTAGTTTGGCAGAGGTATGATGCATTGATTTGCCAATTAAAATAATTTCGGGACCAATTTAACAATTATCAAACACACTTAGATCGGAAGACGTGTGATCAGATGATTGACTAATTACTAGCACAGAAACATCAAAAGGAGACATTATAAAGGCGTGATAGTCATATTGTTTTTGACGGGTTTACGGGTATCGAAAATGACGCGACAGAATAGACATACATATTAAAGCCCAGTCTCAAACTTTTCGGTAATTTTAATTAACGAAAAGCGCCGTTAGGTTTCAGACCAACCAATCTCGCCGCGCTGACGCGGACGTATCGATACGGCCAGGTGTTTTTCGTAAATGCGTAAAAGGGATATTGAAGTCGTAATTGTACGGCCAGTTTATAAAAATAAATGCGTAAACTTTCATTAAAAAGCCGTATTTACGGCTGTACGGCCCTTATCTAGAGCTCTGACCCACTAATTGATTTGTGTGTAATGCAGCTAAGAACTTTGAAAAAAAAGACATTCTTTACTTTCATAGATACTTTTGATCGTTCATCAACACCGACCACAATCAACGCCATATATCTTTTAAAATGTATTTCTTGTTTTACCTTTTGGAGAAAGGTGTGGGGACCTTCTGTTGGGGAATTTTAAAACAAAAGGGGATTTTTTGTTAAAAAGAATGACTACATGTTTATATCCTACTTTGCTATATACCATTTATCAAATACTTTGGTGCAAATGCTAAATAAGATTATTTTTCATTATGCTAAAAATTAATTTAATGGCAACAATGGACGATATTACTCATACAATATAAAAAATGTTTTTATTTTTGTCATTTCTTAGCTCGACTATTATACACTGTAACTCCAATATAGTGCGGTCCGTTATAACGCTGTGTCCAATATAACGCGGGGGGTCCTTGGATCCCGTTTTTTCTCCAACCTTTCATTTCTGATTCAAATTCATGTTATGCAACTACTTGTATTTTCAGACAATTCAAAGAAGCCGGCAATCACAGCTAGATTGCTTTATCCGTTCGTTTAACTGATTTTAATCGATTAGAGGTTAAACGACACTCGACAGCTAATTGGTGTTAATCTGTTGTGTAATGTCAATAAAGGTGTGAAAACTCGCGAGTCCGTGTTTATTACACGTATTCCCTATCAGAGCGGTTCGGTGCGCGAATTTCAATAAGGTAAGTGCAAGCGAAATAATTATCAAATTAAAGTTATTTAAAACGATTACCTGTTTATGTTTTATATTTATCGTGTACTGTATTTCATTGTATAAACTATGGCTGTGTAAGTGTGTTATCGTTTATTATATCATAAATATATGCTATACAAGCTTGATACATAAAAAGATCTTTGTGTATGTAACTATGTTTAATGTTTCAGTAGGTTTATGAAAAGTAAATTAAAAAATCCTGACGATTTATTTACATGCTAACGCAGTGTAATTGTTAAGAGATTCACTTAAATATTTGCCTGTTATCAGAAAGTCCACAGAAAGTACGTTTTTTACATGCTGCCTATGACGCAATTAAACATTACTTTGTACATGTATCGTATTGCATTCAATCTAAATTTAAGTTCGCTCGTCCAATGAAAGCTGTGTCCCATAATGCACTGTACTATTTTTCTGAAAAATGGCGTAGGCATATGAATTTGTTTACGAAATTTGTAAACATATTTCTTGTAATAAATGTTTAACATTATTTTTTCTTAAGTGATGTTGTAATTATATTGGATTATCGGACAAATGTGCACATTAGAAAAGCGGTATATATACTGTTATCGTTCGATTTGATTTATATGCATGTATTTGCGGATGACAACACAGCATGACAATATAAATAAATAAGCCCAAAACTTATAACGCTGTCCGTTTATAACGCTGGTGCGTGGCTTGGACCCCGTCATCCGCGTTATATTGGAGTTACAGTGTATATGAAATATATATAGTGGAGCTATCCTACTCATCCCCACGTGCGCGTGAGCGTTGGAATGTTAAAGTTTGCGTACCACCTCAAATATTGTCTATGTCCCTTGACATTTTGCTTTCATATTTTTCATACTTCTTAACCAACATGACCCCAATATAAAAACAAGAGCAGACAACTCATCCTTCAAGGTAAAAGGTCAAATGTATGCCTTCAAGGCAGAGTCAAAACTCTAACCTTGGTCATAAATTTTGCAATATTGAAAATTGCAACTTTATATTTGGCATGCATATGTATCTCACTGAGCTGCACATGTTGAGTTGTGAAAGGTTAAGGACATCCTTCAAGGTCAAAGGTCAAATTTATAGCTTCTAAGCGGCGCAACAGGGGGCATTGTGTTTCTGACAAACACATCTCTTGTTCCACTTAGAATATGCATATTATTGATAAAGCTATGTCTATATATATATATATATATATATATATATATATATATATATATATATATATATATATATATATATATATTTATATTTTAAAAGATCATCTTATAATTACTACATCCCCACATTATAACCCCCTCTACACTGCCCCCCCCCCCCCCCCCAAACAAAAAGATTTGTATGCCCCCTTTCAATGAAAAGGGGGCACATAGTGATCGGACTGTCCGTCTTTCCATCACACTTTGCGTTTAGGTTTCGAAAAATGCTCATAACTTCTATGTCCCTTGAGATATAACTTTCATATTTGGTATGCATGTGTATATGGACAAGGCCTTTCCATACGCACACAAATTTTTACCCCTTTGACCTTGACCTTGAAGTTAGGGTCCGCGTTTAGATTTTGAAATCTGTGTTTAGGTTTAAAAAAATGTTCATGACTTCTATGTCCCTTGAGATAATAACCTTCGTATTTCTTATGCATGTGTATGTGGACAAGGCCTTTCCATACGCACACAAATTTTTACCCATGTGACCTTTACCTTGAAGTTAGGGTCTGCGTTTAGGTTTTCGAAATCTGCATTTAGGTTTAGAAAAAAGCTCATAACTTCTATCAAGTGTTTATAGGGGGCATAAGTCATCCTATGGTGACAGCTCTTATTTTTATTAAGAAAGTTACGCCGATATTCGGCGTCTTCCCCTACCAGAATTTTTTCCCCCAAAATACAATTTCCCCTCCAAGAATATCATTTTTCCCCAAAACATATTATTTTACCCTCAAAGAAATGTTTTTTTCCTTTGGGTCGGTCGACATATATCCAATTTTGACCATGTACAAAGATCTTGCTCTCTCTCTCTGCCAACGAACACACAAAACTGGGCACCCCAGTGATTCTAAATATAGCAATTAAATTACGTCATGGACATTTTATCCGGGCAACTAACCATCAGTGTTTTTTTTTCACAAATAGGGGATTGGTGGCTGGGCCGGTCCAAAGGAAAAAAAACGTGTCGTTTTTTAGAAAATGGGGAAAATAAAAAAAAAAACTCTTTTATATGTTATGATAATGATTATACATGTATGAATACACATGTTTGTATGAATGTAATATTTACAGCTGATTTTCTCTGTTCTTTTTCTTAAATATATATCAGTGATTTTTTTCAGCAGTATAGTTTCAGACAGTTCAGCCTTCATGCACAGTCTCAGTTTTCCTAGCCATTTTGAGTCTAAATCGGTATTTTTTATTGAAAGAAAGGGCAAATTTAAGCATGTTTTATCAATAAAATGGACCAAAGTGGAATGTTTTTATCAACAAATATTGACATTATATAGATGCATCAGGCCTTTTCCTGGCCATTTTGGGGAAAAAATGCAATTTATATGAAAAGTCCACTGTTTTGGGAAAAAATAATTTAATATAACTCTTTATAATAATTCAAAAACATATAAATTAGTTACATACTTTGTTAGTTGTTTATGAAATAAATTTGAGATATATAATTCATTAGAGGGTTCTTTCTAAAAAAAAATAAATATATTTTTTACTTCTGGAGGGGATTTTTTGTACAAAATAGGGGAAAAATATATACTCTTTTTTGAGGGGAATGGGGCCTAATTTCGGCCCCGAAACCGCATAAAAAACACCGACCATAATAATCATGTGACTATTTCACTGGATTCTGGTCTTGCCCCAGTAGGGTATTTCTTCCATTACGTACCAGAAAGCAGTCGAATTTTCATCCGGGTTATGTGAAAGCTAAGATGTAAACGTGAAAATAGACAAAAATGTCTCACAATTGGCGTTCATACATGAAAAAAACAACGTTCAGACTCCAAAGTACTAAACACATTGACACATTTTTATGCCCCTCTTCGAAGAAGAGGGGGTATATTGCTTTGCTCATGTCGGTCGGTAGGTTGGTCGGTCGGTCGGTCCGTCCACCAGGTGGTTTTCGGATGCAGGGCCCTCAATCTATCAAATCTGCCGCCGAATTTCGGTGGCAGTCCCCCACCTGAAAAGTATACTTTTTTCCCCTTTTGGGGGGAAAAATTCCCCCTAAAAAAAATTTTTTTTTTTTTTTTTTTTTTTTTAATAGAAAGATGTGCCTCATAATTATTATATCTCAATTCTATTTCAATTTAATCTTTTCAAACATACTAAATTATGAAAAATGCAATGAATATAGTGCAAACATGTACAAATGAAATAATGAGAGAGTAAGTAAAAAATTCCCCCAAAAAGAGAAACGCCGCGAAAATTCCCCCTCCTAAGGGCTGCGGACCCCTTCCCCCAAAGTAGTGTGAGGGCCCTGGGATGATAACTCAAGAACGCTTGGGCCTAGGATCATGAAACTTAATAGGTACATTGATCATGACTCGCAGATGACCCCTATTGATTTTGAGGTCACTAGGTCAAGGTCACAGGTGAAGGTCACAGTTACTGGAAATAGGCATTTTAAGGATTTAGCATGGTTCAAAAAAGGGAAACAACTACCGTTTTTGCATGTTCTTTTTGCTACTACTACTACTACTACTACTACTACTACTACTACTACAACTACTACTACTACTACTACTACTACTACTACTACTACTACTACTACTACTACTACTCCTCCACCCTACTACTACAACTACTACTACTACTACTACTACTACTACTACTACTACTATACTACTACTACTACTACTACTACTACTACCACTACTACTACTACTACTACTACCACTACTACTACCACTACTACTCCTCCTCCACCCTACCACCCACCACCACCACCACCACCACCACCACCACCACCACCACCACCACCACCACCACCACCCACCACCACCACCATACTACTACTGCTGCTGCCTGCTGCTACTTCTACTACCACCACTACTACTACTACTACCACTACTACTACTACTACTACTACTACTACTTCTACTACTACTACTACTATCACTTTTACAATACTACTACTACTACTACTACTACTACTACTACTACTACTACTACAACTACTACAACTTATTATACTACTACTACTACTACTACTACTACTACTACTACTACTTCTACTACTTCTACTACTACTACTACTACTTCTACTACTACTACTACTACTACTACAACTACTACTACTACTACTACTACTACTACTACTACTACCAGGTTTTTTTTTGGCCCGATTTTATAGCCGAAATTCGGCTATGATCCCAATCCCAAAAAGTATACTTTTTTCCCAAAATGTGGCCAAAAAATTCCCAAATTTCCTCCCCCAATTTTTTTTTTGTTTTTTTTTAAAGAAGTGTCTAATGCGTATTTTATCTCAATTTTTTTTCAATTACATTTAACAAAGTATTACATGATTTTGAACTTTAAATTTGAATGATTATAAAGAGTTATGTCAAATTTAGTATTTCCCTAATCAGTGGACTTTTCGTGTGGAAAAAAAAGGCTAATGAATTTATTTTCCCAATTTCATGAAAATGCCGATAAAATTCCCAATTCCAAAGCCATGGGCTTCCCCAAAAGTGGAAAAAAAAAACTGACTACTACTACTACTACTACTACTACTATTACTAGCTACTACTACTACTACTACTTCTACTACTACTACTACTACTACTACTACTACTACTACTACTACTACTACTACTACTACTACAACAACTACTACTACTCTTCCACCCTACTACCACCACCACCACCACCACCACCACCACCATCACCACCGTGACAAAAAACGTATTCACATAATGGCTGCTACTACAACTTATAGCCCATATAGGGGGGCATGCATGTTTTATTTAAGAATAAATCATCGAAAACCATTGAAACCCAGCAGGATTTGGAGGTAATGGACATTGAACATTTTGAAAGTGAAAGTAGACAATCAGCAGCTGCAACACCTTACTATTCCATACTGTAGCAGATCTAGATCGTCTACCCATTCATCATGAAACTGAAATCACAAAATTGACATCGTCCCCCGGCCCCAGTACAGAAATACAGCTCTGCAACTTTATTTTCCAAGCCAGACGAAACACAACCAAAACCTTATCTTTTCAATTCTCAAGTATACGAATTCGGATACCCATGTATATATCAGTCTACCTAAATATGGGTTTATGTGTAAATATTGTGAGCTGTTTGGATCCAGTAGTGACAAAGATGTCCTTTGTCACAACTGGTGCTGTATTATAAATGGGACAATCCCTATAGGAGAATTAAAACTCTCAATAATAGTGATAGACACTAGGCTTCAGTAGAAAAAAAATCCAACTTTAGAAGCCAACACAGTGTTATTAAATTGCCAAAGGACAGAGGCATTCCTCTGTAGATGAGTTATAGACATTGAAATAAACAGTTTTTATTTTTTCCCCAAATATGTCTCTTTTGCACACTATTTTTCCACTTTCACCCAGCTTCCAGCGTCTTCCCCTTTTTCGAAAAAACAAACCCTGTATATAATTCATTTGTTATGCCCCCGGTAGGGTGGCATATAGCAGTTGAACTGTCTGTCAGTATGTCAATCTGTCCGTCCGTCAGAAAAAAAACTTTAACGTTGGCCATAACTTTTGCAATATTGAAGATAGCAACTTGATATTTGGCATTCATGTGTATCTCATGAAGCTGCACATTTTGAATGGAGGAAGTTCAAGGTCAAGGTCATCCTTCAAGGTCAAAGGTCAACAAAAGATTTTTTTTCAAAGTGGCGCAATAGGGGCATTATGTTTCTGACTAACACATCTCTTGTTTATAACTAGATCACCTTTATATGATCATTGCAATGTACACATTTCTCCCCGTATTATGTTTATTGCAATGTTCACATTTCTCCCCGTATAACTATAATGTAATATATTGCACACTTTAAACATGAAGTACCCTATGTCGGGCAGTGTGAAGTGTCAAATGTGCAGTGTCCTGTATTGTGACCACCCTATGTCTGGCGGTTTGAAGTACCGAATGTGCAGTGTCCTGTATTGTTACCAACCTATGTCTGGCGGTTGAAGTGTCAAATGTGCAGTTTCCTGTAATGTAACCACCCTATGTCTGGTGGTGTGAAGTGTAAAATATGCAGTGTCCTGTATTTTAAGCACCCTATATCTGGCAGTGTGAAGTGTCAAAGGTGGGATGTCCTGTATTGTAACCACCCTATGTCTGGCAGTGTGAAGTGTCAAAGGTGCGGTGTCCTGTATTGTAACCACCCTATGTCTGGCAGTGTGAAGTGTCAAATGTGCAGCGTCCTGTATTGTAACCACCCTATGTCTGGCAGTGTGAAGTGTCAAAGGTGCGGTGTCCTGTATTGTAACCACCCAGTTATTATTATGTCAGGCAGTTTGAAGTGTCAAATTAGCGGTGCCTTTTATTGTAACCACCCTATTATGTCTGGCGGTGTGAAGTGTCAAATTTGATGTTGTCCTGTATTGTAACCACCCTATGTCTGGCGGTGTGAAGTGTCAGATGTCATGTTTGACGGTCATTTAGGCACAAAAATAAATATTTTCTGCAAAAATGTATTTCAGATTATTGACCAACAATACTTACTGGTATATGATCTTAAATATACTAGTTCACATAATGCATTATCGTAGTAATTACTAAATATGATAACACAGACTACAAGTACAAACATTCTGTGGCTGATAATATTTAACCAGGTTTTCCGAAGGAAAAAACTGGTTATTAGATTGGCGAATGCGGGCGGGCTGGCTGGCTGGCGGGCTGGCTGGCTGGCGGGCTGGCTGGCTGGCTGGCGGGCTGGCGGGCTGGCGGAATAAGCTTGTCCGGGCCATAACTATGTCGTTCATTGTCAGATTTTAAAATCATTTGGCACATTTGTTCACCATCATTGGACGGTGTGTCGCGCGAAATAATTACGTCGATATCTCCAAGGTCAAGGTCACACTTTGAGTTCAAAGGTCAAAAATGGCCATAAATGAGCTTGTCCGAGCCATAACTATGTCGTTCATCGTCAGATTTTAAAATCATTTGGCACATTTGTTCACCATCATTGGACGGTGTGTCGCGCGAAATAATTACGTCGATATCTCCAAGGTCAAGGTCACACTTTGAGTTCAAAGGTCAAAAATGGCCATAAATGAGCTTGTCCTGGCCATAACTATGTCATTCATTGTGAGATTTTAAAATCATTTGGCACATTTGTTCACCATCATGGGACGGTGTGTCCCACGAAAGATTCACGTCAATATCTCCAATGTCAAGGTCGCCATGACTAAAAATAGATTTAAAAAAAAAAAAAACTTACAAAGGGGGTTAATTTTTTTTGGTCATTTCAAAAGTTCAGTTTGAGTTTTCTCCCTTTATCAGATTTTTTTTTCACAATGAAAACCTGGTTTTGTGACAATTTTGTCCCTTGTTTTTATATAAAGGAGCACACAAAAACTGTAATGAGAGTTGAGTGTGAAACTCCTCTATCTCTCAAGAGAAACGAGAGCGCCGATGGCGCTGAAAGCATTATAAGTTGCAAGATACAGGGAAGTTGCTGCTGAAGTAAATGTTTAGGTCAAAATATACTAAATAGTTTCCTTATATGTTTCGATGTAAAAGCGACAACTTTGAGCGAAAATAAATACAACATTTTGCACATAGAGACCCCCATAACCATCCTTTTCTTGACGGGCATTCTTAGCTGAATCGATTTAAGCAATACAAAAAGATATGTCATGTTCAAACCAAAAAAGAATTCGACTGAAATCAAAATCGACTGTTTTTGCGCCTTTTTTCGGCCGTTTTCTAGTGGATTGTAACCTTTTGCAGTGCCATTTTTTACTTTAATCTCCAACTTTATCCTATTTCAGGGATTTAGTAGTGAACACCTATGCTTACCCTATCAATATCTCCAAACGATAAAACCAGAACAACAGTCTAAAGTGTTTAACATGCCTTTGAGGAAAATATGATGATTTGTTTAGAAAGTACAGCCCTTCATGACTCGATTATTTAGTATATTCTAACCTTAACGATTGCTTACATCACGAGTCGCCCCCCTTGTTACCAAAATGTTCTATTTTTAAAAACGGGAAGGCCAAATAGTGACGAATGTGAATGGTTACAAAATGACATAACTATGAAAATAAATACGTAGAATTACATTATTTCTCGCATACCATTTTGCAACCATCCGTTTTCTTTTCCGACTTGATACATTTACAGCTTTCCATTTAATATTTTACAAACACAACACTCGTCCAGAATTCGCGCGAATCTATTAAATCCGTAGCTGAAATAATTCGCGTTCAGAATAAATCTGAGTCTGCCAAAGCAAAAGTTATCAAAAGACTATATGGCGGCAATTTATATTTACTAAATTAAAATCCGATGCCACATTTAAACCGTTAGCTCTACTCGTAACGTTAATTTCTGGCTCAAAGTAAATCATTTAAACTTCAATTAACACATCTCTATTACTTTCAAACTCTACTTCATCAAATCCATAGAAAGGCAGGTCAGAATCCATGTCATAAATCAGAAAACATTCATCGTACTCCGCCATTTTTTACACATTTTCAAAGAATAAAAGTGCTTTATGCCCCACTTCCTGCTGAGAATATGTTTTAATTTCTATTTATAATTAACCGATGAAATGTTACATATCCTTAAACCAGGGCCTTATGAATTCAGTTATGTAAACATTTGAGATCTCACAGAACAGTAAACAAAGGAAATAGAAATTAGGTGTGAGGTCACTATCAATAAGAACAGAATTGCTTTACGAACGAAATTTGTTTTAGTTTCTTAGTAGGTTTTTTCACGTAAAAACGGTCTTAGAAAAATTCACTTAAAACCGTGTAAGCAATATTCTTGGAAGAAAACGTTAGAAAAACGTTTAAAAAAAAATGTTGTAAGAAATACCATATACTAAATTAAATAGATATTTCGTCTGATTTTTTATCAGGTAAGGCTTCATAATGGTCAACCGATCGATGTGGGTTTTCGAAATGTCGTATATACCTTAAGCATAGGTGCGTTGCACCTATGCTAAAAATTGTTTCATGCTGAATACTGTTTACTCAGTAAACATCGTTGCTAAAGGAAATGCAGTAACCCTTATCATACCCTATACTTCCCCAAAATATAAAGTCTATTGAATAACATAAATGTAAATGTAAATGTGAACACTGTTAAATAAGATTTAAGACATTGTTTTTTTCAATGGTTCAAGATTTTGAAGTAGTGTTTGGTAATTAATAGAGCATTAAAATAGATACATGTATGCACTTTTGCCAAAACCTGCCTATCTTATTACACTTTTTGCGAATACAGGTGGTTTACTTAGTACACCTAGAACTAAATTGATTTCTTTGCACATAATTTTAATTACAAAAATCAGGTCAAAAAGCTCTTTCATTTTTGGTTTTGTATATTTACAGTTGATGTACAGAAGTCAGATTGGTCAGCCGGTGAAACATGTTCTGTGAGTAGCTAGAATGGAACTTGAACCAGACACTGAAACTGTACTATCCTTATTCCTGTCTAGGTGGAGTTGACTGTGGTTGGAATAGTTGTCAAGTGAACAGCAGAAATGTTACCCAAACCAAACACTTTACACTACTTGCCCCCTCCTGCTTAGTTGGAAGTGATAATGGTTGAGATAGATATCTACTTAGCAGCAGAAACGGTTTTCAAGCCTTACACTGGACCTGTACTGACCTCTATCCTGCCTTGGTGGAAGTGATTGTGTTTGGAACAGTTGTATAGTGAGAAGTGGCACTGTAAGCCAAGCCAAACCCTTTACCCTCTACTGACCAACCTCCTGTTTAGGTGAACGTGACTGGGCCTGGGATAGTTGTCAAGTCAAGAATAACAAGCCGCAATGTCTTGTCAGGTAAGGTTACATTGATATCAATACCAGTCACAGCCTCAGTGGCATGATGCAGCCCAATCGCTGAAGTTAAAGTTCTTAGATATATGCTATTTTGATCAGTCATTGTCTGTTGTCAAATGTGTGTTGCCTGTCATTTCAAGTACCATTTTTTGGCTTTAGACATCTTTCTTGTAACCAGAGAAAAGTAGTTAAATAAACTGGACAAGTGTTTTCAGTTTTAACCAAATTAAGAAGAAATCCATATTTGATACTGTGTGCTGTAAATTTGTGTTGAACATGGTAATTTATTAATTGCAAGTTGTTCTCGGCAATTATCAAATCATTGTCAAGCCTGTTTATTACCATCTGTATCAACTCAGTCAAATTATTTTGAATGAGTATTTCATAAGTTTACCTCAAACATTAAAGCGTGTTTGACATGTTCATGTTTGATACAATTTTTAGCTCGGCTGTTTTCGGAGAAAACCCGAGGTATTGTCATAGCAAGCTCGTCGTACGCCGTCAGCCGTCTGATGTAGGCATTGTGCTAAAACCTTAAAATTGGCTCTAAAATCAAAGTGCTTCCACCTACAACTATGAAACTTCATATGTAGATGCACCTTGATGAGTTCTACACGCAACACCCATTTTTAGCTCGACTATTATATATGAAATATATATAGTGGAGCTATCCTACTCACCCCGGCGTCGGCGTTTCTGTTAGCATGCAAATGTTAAAGTTTTCGTACTACCCCAATTATTTTCATGGTCCCTTGATATATTGCTTTTATATTTTGCATACTTGTTTACCAACATGTCCCCAACCTATTCACAAGAGCAGACCACTGTATCAAGCATTTTGACATAATTATTTCCCCTTTTATACTTAAAATTATCAATATTCTATGTTAAAGTTTGCGTACTAACCCAAATATTTCCTATGTGCCTTGACATATTGCTTTCATAGTTTGCATACTTGTTTACCAACATGACCCCAACCTATAAACAAGAGCAGACAACTGTATCACGTATTTTGACAGAATTATGGTCCCTTTTATACTTAAATATTTGAACATTTTGCTTAAATTGCCATAACTTCTTTATTTATGATCAGATTTTATTAATACTTTGACAAAACAACACCTTCCTGACTACCACAATGGATTCCACCCAAACAATACCCCATGCCCCACCCCAGAATACCTCCCCCCCCACCTCCCCCCCCCCAAAAAATATTTTCCTTTTTTTTTTTTTGAAAGATCATCTAATAAATGACCACACCCCACATCATACCCCCTCTCAACCCCCCCTACCGCCCCTACCCTCCCCACCATTTTTTTTTCCTTTTCTTTTTGTTTGAAAGATTGTCTCATAAATGACCACACCCCACATTATACCCCCCTCTCCACCCCCCCCCAATTTTTTTTTCCTTTTTTTATTTTTGAAAGAAAGTCTTATAAATTATTGAATATGAACAATTTCCCCATAATGGCTTACGTTATACTGTCAAGCACTTGAATAGTTGAGCGCGCTGTCCTCTGACAGCTCTTGTTGGGTCACTAGGTCAAAGGTCAAGGTCACTGTGACCTCTAATATAAAACTTTAACATGAGCTCTAAAATCAAAATGCTTCCACCTACAACTTCAAACTTAGATGCACCTTGATGAGTTCTACATGCCACACCCATTTTTGGGTCACTAGGTCAAAGGTCAAGGTCACTGTGACCTCTAATATATAACTTTTAACATAGGTCTAAAATCAAAGTGCTTCCACCTACAACTTGAAACTTCATATGTAGATGCACCTTGATGATTTCTACACACCACAACCATTGTTGGGTCACTAGGTTAAAGGTCAAGGTCACTGTGACCTCTAATATAAAACTTTAACATAAACCTTAACATTCCCTCTAAAATCAAAGTGCTTCCACCTACAACTTTGAAACTTCAAATGTACATGCACCTTGATGAGTTCTACATGCCACACCCATTTTTGGGTCACTAGGTCAAAGGTCAAGGTCACTGTGACCTCTAATATGAAACTTTAACATAGGCTCTAAAATCAAAGTGCTTCCACCTACAACTTTGAAACTTCATATGTAGATTCACCTTGATGAGTTCTACACGCCACACCCAATTTTGGGTAACTAGGTCAAAGGTCAAGGTCACTGTGACCTCTAAAAAAAATAAAAATATTTTTTCTTACAAGCTTTCACAGCCGAGCGTTGGCACCCGTTATGCGGTGCTCTTGTTTATTTCGAGTGGTCTCCCAATGGACCTGCGTTGCTAATATATCTCATTACCATTTCCAATGGTAAATTGTTGTAACAAATCCCTGAATAATGTGAATATGCCAATGGGTTGGATTAATCTATATCCCGATCAGGCTAGAATATTTAATTGTACTCTAATTTTTCGGACACCTACAAATAATTAACTTTGTTCATGTCAAAACATTAAAATAAGAAATATATTTTAAAATTTTAGGTGTCCGAAAATTTAGAGCCAAAAATTAAGGTGTCCAAAAATTATAAATATATTAAAATAAATGCAATCAATCAATGTACAATAAATATCTTCTGATTAACTCTTTTTTCATGCTTAAAAAAATAAGTACAACTTCACAGCTATGCTAACTCTTGCCTAAAATGATATAGAACTAAAACTTAACAAGGGCTGTTTGTAAAACATGCATGCCTCCCATATGGGCTGTCAGTTGTAGTAGCAAACATTGTGTGAATACGTTTTTTGTCTCCTTAATTTTATGTGACCGTGGGATGTCCGTCATCCATTGTGCGTGTGTGCGTGCTGGCGTGTGTCCGTCAACAATTTGTTTGTCTAGACAGTGAAGGTCACAGTTTTCATCCAATCTTTATGAAATTTGGTCAGAATGTTTATCTTGATGAAATCTGGGTTGGGATTGAATTTGGGTCATCTGGGGTCAAAAACTATGTCAAATAATAGAAAAACCTTGTGTAGACAATAGAAGTCACAGTTTTCATCCAAGCTTTATGAAATTTGGTCAGAATGTTAAGCTTCATGAAATCTGGGTTGGGATTGTATTTTGGTCATCTGGGGTAAAAAACTAGGTCACTAGGTCAAATAATAGAAAAACCTTGTGTAGACAATAGAGGTCACAGTTTTCTGTATAATTGCATGTTAACATGCAAATCCTACTTTTCATATGAGAGCTATTTAATCATGCTCTACCTCTCTTATTAATTAATGTTGATAAATCTTAATAGTTCTCTATTGCCTAGATCTCTTTGTATAACATATAACTTAAATAACAAATTAACACCTATCTTTGGTTTCCTTATGTATGTAAATATATAGTGGCAATGTTAAACCACTTTGTGATCTGAAAAATCCTTAAAATATTAATAATTGTTGCTTATTTCAAACATATTACACATCCGTGTAGTTCTTTTCTTTCCTTAAAAGTAATATTATTTTAATTTTAACATTAAAAATACAGATCACAAAGTTTAAAGAATCCAACAACCCCTTGCAGCAAATGCTGAACAATCGGTCTAGTAATTATGATGCCACATACAATAGTATGTGTTTTCAACATCTTTACTTATAAAAATTGGGCTATAATCTATCTTTCTCTTTCCTTTTAACACACAACAACAATATCATAACAATAATATTAATAATTATACTTATAACACAACATAGTAGCTTATTACTACAAATCAATTTATTTGTGATTTTAGTAAAATGTTAAGTTCGTTTGGATTTAATTATCCTTGTTTTCACTCATTTCTAATATTTCCTGTATAAAAATTGATTGTTTACATTCTACAATCTCAGGGTCGTCCGCTATGCAAATTTCCGATTCCAAAACAGATTGACCTACATGTATTTCTTATTAAGCAATTTTAACCAAACCAAGCCGTTGTTTTATTGGCCTATGAACCAATCAAAACTCCTGCTTTTTTATAGCGCTAGGCTCACAGTCGCTTTGTTGTTACGTTGAGTAATGCATTTATAACGCTTGTAATTAATTTTAAGTAAAGCTATTTTTAACTACTAGATTTTTATTAGAGCACTGCACCAACACTGCAAAGTATCTTATATTATAAATGGTACAGCCCAGTAAAATGGGGCTGACCATATTATGGCCGTTTCCGACCTTTTAATGCAGAGTTTTATGTTAAACAGTGTGCTTGGGCAATGGTTTTTAACCGAAGTCCCGAGGGTAAACAACCCCATTAGTCACAGTTTTCATCCAATCTTAATAAAATATGGTTTATCTTTATAATATCTGATTTTGCACCGTATATGGGTCATCTGGGGTCAAAAATTAGGTCACCGGGCCAATTCTAATAAAACCTTGTGTAGATGAAAGAGGTAACAGTTTTCATCACGTCTTAATGAAATTTTGTCAGAATGTATTAATTAATCAAATCTGGCTTGGGATTGTATATGGGTCTGATAGAATTTAAGTTGATGTTAGTCAAGTGAGCTATTAAGGGTCATCATGGCCCTGGGTCTCTTGTCTAATGTTCACATTAATACGAAAATCCAATATAATTGCAACATTACTTGCGAAAAAATAATCTTAAACATTTATGATGATAAATACCTTTAAGAATTTCATAAACACAACCATATGTCTACGCAATTTTTCAGAAGTGTTAAGAGTACAGTGCATTATGGGACACAGCTTTTATTGGACGAGCGAATTTAAATTAAGATTGAATGCAATACAAAAACATGTTTTATTGCATCATTTAACGCAGTCATGTAAAAAACTTGCTTCCCGGGGACTTTCTGACAACGGGTGAAAATAAAAGTGAATATCTGTTAACAGTTACACTAAGTTAGCATGTAAATACATCGTCTGGATTATTTCATTAATTTTTTTACATGTACTGCTCTGATAGGGAATAGTCATGTAACAAACACTGACTCGCGAGTTGTTCACACCTTTATTGACATTACACAACAGATTAACACCAATTAGCTGTTGAAGGTCGTTTAACCTCTAAGCGATAAAAATCGGTTAAACAGATGGATAAAGCAATGAAGCTGTGATCTACGCCATCTTTGGTTACCATGTTAACATATAATTAAAAATAGAACAGTAATATTATTTAAGCATATGAAGCATTGTGAATGTATGTACAACACTCGGAAAGTAACGCGAGTAACACCAGTTATCTGTTTTGGAGCCTGAAACAGAAAATAAATAATTATAGCATAATTCTACTTTTAGGTAGTCAACCACAATGCGTGTATTTTAGCTCATATGCTCATTGTATACAACAATAACAAAAGGTTTATTATTGCAATGTATAATGTTAGTTTATATGTTACATGTAAGTGTAACCGTCAATGCAAATCGCGAAAAAAAGATTTCAGGGCGGTTCGCGGTGATTCGGGCTGATTGCCTTACAGCGAGATACATCCACGACGGTCACCGTAGAATCGCCGATATGTCACCCAAATTTTCAGAATCACCGCAATTTGTCACGTTGCATCGATCGCAAAGTGATGCAAGATGTATTCAAAAATCACGAGTCATGTAGTGTACATGTGCTGTCAATTAAACCTCACTTAATTCAATGTCTTTGTATGAGAACAATTCAAATTATAGAAGAGTTGATAACTGAGTCAGGACCCATCAGAAGACCTTCAAAACATTGACAGGCAGAACCTGATGCTAAGTGCAGGTTCAATGTTTATCATGTAGGCTATATTTTTAGCTCGGCTGTTTTCGAGAAAACACGAGGTATTGTTATAGCTAGCTCGTCGTGTCCGTCGCCGTGTTGTGTCTTTCCATTGTCTGCTGTGCTAAAACCTTAACATTATAGAAGAGTTGGTAACTGAGTCAACCCCATCAGAAGACCTTCAAAACATTGACAGGCAGAACCTGGTGCTAAGTGCAGGTTCAATGTTTATCATGTACGGGCTATGTTTTTAGCTCGGCTGTTTTCGGAGAAAACCCGAGGTATTGTCATAGCCAGCTCGTCGTGTCCGTCGTCGTGTCGTGTCTTTCCATTGTCTGTCGTGCTAAAACCTTAACATTGGCTCTAAAATCAAAGTGCTTTCACCTACAACTTTGACACTTCATACGTAGATGCACCTTGATGAGTTCTACATGCCACACCCACTTTTGGGTCACTAGGTCAAAGGTCTAGGTCACTGTGACCTCTTAATTTTTTTTAAATCAAACAAGCTTTCATTTATTCAAAACTGCAACCGCAGCCGAGCGTTGGCACCTGTTATGCAGTGCTCTTGTTTTAAACATTATTAAAACCTGTCACGTAATTACAATTACGTATTGTTCTTGGAAAAGACACAGTAACCAACAAAGTTCATTTCTGATTTCTTTGCGTTTTATTTCTGCTTATTAACACAACACAACGTTTCCAAAATGTTTGTCAAATACAAGATACATGCGAAGCCCGCAATGGGCCCATCCCGCGAAAGCCAGCAATAATGCGACTTGTATGTTCGGCCGTTTTAGTAAGACCCCTTCATACAACGCAGATGCCAATTTATACAATAATGGACAAATAAATTGGGTGACGGCTGTCTGGATGATTGACTTTAACATGAGTTGAATTACCTGATACGGGATGGCTTTATGTGTGACTTACACATCTTGCGCATATATACGCCAATAATTAAGCGAGACCACGTTTGTTTAACTGCATATATGAAAGTTCACCTGTCATTTAACATGAAAATTAACAGTGCGCATGTGCTTACCATAGACATAACTAATTAGTGAACCCAGCCATGGGCCATAACTTGGTGCATTTTTTTCGTCTAATTTGACGACGACATATGATGCCCATTTATGCATTTCTTCATGAAGACAGATATTATGTATTCAGTTACACCGAACAAGGAATATACATGAAATACACCAATTATGCGACATGAAATACATCAATTATGCGACACACCTCATTTTCATTAAAGAAAGATTTTATATTTTATGATTTAAAATCTTTAGAAAGATCAAATCCTGAATGACAAGTGTCTTACAATATCATGTATCAATGTTAAATGACGTTGATCGATTGTCCACGTAACACTACAGGTGTTGTTTGACTAGTGACCTCCTGTGCTGTCCATTCGAAGAAGGTATTGCCCGGGTTGAATATGTACCTGTTGCTGTCAAGTAGATGTCTTGGTTTGTTGTTTTCTGTCTATGTTGATTCATGGGTGATGTTATCTACCATTGCTGTCGTGAAGAAGCTCTATCTATCGCCAAGCTGTGTAGGCAAATCGCACGTGGTCGGTTGCACTCATCTGCGTATCAAGGTTCACATCGAGGCTGGATATGTCATCGTGGTTTCTGTTGTTTTTGTCGCTGAACCAGCCGTCATCACGTCGTTGTTTCTGTTGTTGAATCCATCGTGATGTTGTCTCTGGATATGGTGTTGATGCGTACCGCGTTGCTAATCAATTGTGACGTCTGTTAAAACCTTTGTGATCGCATTGTTGTTTCTGTTGTTGTTAATTGTACTTTTGTTCTTGGTTCCAGCGTCTTCATTTCTCTTGGGACATTAAGATCTTCTATTGGCCATAATGCTCACGAGGTATTAGCTATAGCAGTGTTCTCCTTGATGTCTTAGGCCTCGGAAGTATCATTCCAAATGCGTTATCTACGCACGTCAAACAGTTGAACGGCTGCATCTACTCTATAGTGTTTAACGTCACAAGTATTGTGTCCAGTGTTGCGTCACTTGTTGTCCTTCGAAATCTTCTGGCGTTGGTCTTCTTTTAGCGATAGAACCAGGTATTCACTTTGAGAGTAAACGCCGTGATGTTCCATTCTAATTATGTTGTTTGTTTCTTCTATTCGTTGTGGAAGGCGTTGTCTCGCGAAGTCGCTCTTCTTTGGCGTTGTCTTCAAATCTCGATATTTTTATCTGCGTCGTGGTGATACAAGTATCAGTTGTTCAAAATCATGGCAAACATTTATAAATACCCCCTTAGTTATTGTTAAATATCGTCATGACAACTTACTGTGATATCTTATTCAAAAAAATAAATTCTTTACAACGAAAAAATATTAGTCAATTCCTCGAAACATACTTCGGATAAGTACATGACAGTTTGACATCTGACAAGCCATTTACTTAATATGACTTGTGTACCGCCTTAGGCATAATCATTTTACACACGTGCAGCCAGTAAATTTTTGACAGGCGCGCGCCACTTTATTGACCTAGAGTAATGGGTTATGATAGACGTACCTGTTCATATCATGGTTTCATAAACCTCATCTTTATCACTATAGTTTTGCCGTTGGGCATAGATTTATTGACATGTTTGACCTGTGCACTTGTAAAAATGCGCAAATATGACAAGGCAGACTTTTATATATATGCATTCATAATATAAGAACACGTATCGGTATACTTCAACATTCAGGTCTATGCTCCTAATCGAACTACTCAAATAATTCTTATGCGACATCGCATCTTCTGTCCATAGCGTAATTTGCTTCGATGGCACAGGGATAAATTCTCTTACTCATGAGGACGCTAAGGTTATCAGAACCTCGGGCTCGGTATGTCCGAACGCTGATCAGTCAGCCGTGCTCATAAAATATAATTGTAACCCTTAAACAATTATATTAGAAATTTAATGCGTACATATCGTTATATTTTCACTGCGCTATACGCGTCAGATCGCATTAAATTCTTACTTAAAATTACTCAAGACCTTCAATATTACCGATATCCTACATATATTTGCAATCAACACAATGACATATATACATATTTACATAATATTTTTTTAAGTGTCTGCCCTATTCATCTTCGCAATTACCATTTCTGTTCTTATTTCATATTTTCTTTCTTTTACAATTCGGAAAACTATTTTTAAATTTTCCAATAATTTTATTTATTCGTCCCCTTTAATTTTCTTTATCATTCTAATAAACAAAACCCGCCTTATTTTCTTTATTAAAATAATAAACAAAACTGTCTTAAATAATCTAAATTCCTAAATTCTTAATTCTGCCAATGTAAAATACTAGGTAAATTCTTTGAATATTTTTTATATTTGTTCCTTCTTCGAGTTTTTCTATTATATTAATAAATAAAATCATCCACAAATTTTCTTAATTAAAATAATAAACAAAACTGTTTTGAATACTCTTATTTTTCTCGTACATTTTAATTTAATGAAAATTTACAAACATTCTAACAATTTAAAATGTATTGGTATGCAAAAAAACCCATATGTCCGTACATAATCCTATATTCTAACAATACCAAAAATATATATAAAAATTCTTTAAATACTCTCTGAGTGTACGCCTTTAATTTAATGATTTCCATAACTCATAAAAATAATGTAAAACTCAAATATCTCTTTTTATTCTCAATTCACCGTTATTTATAAAAATGTACCGATAAATGTAAAATTGGCACGATTTTGATATTTGCAAAATTTGTTCGTACATAATTGATTATCATCATTATTATTTTTAACATCTGACTACGTAAAATTCTTTAAAACAATTCTTAAAAATTTCGTTGTCCTGACGCCTTTTACTTTCATTTTCTACTTTATAAATTTTGAAATTCCCTCTCCAAGTTTGCCATAATTGTTTTAAACAACTGACCCGAATTCATGTCGCGTTGTGGTTGTGATGTTTTCATTTTTTCGGCACGTGATCGCACTTGTGATCGTACTTCGGTCGTATCCATGGTACACGGCTCCATAAAATGTACTGTGTCACGTAATTACAATTACGTATTGTTCTTGGAAAAGACACAGTAACCAACAAAGTTCATTTCTGATTTCTTTGCGTTTTATTTCTGCTTATTAACACAACACAACGTTTCCAAAATGTTTGTCAAATACAAGATACATGCGAAGCCCGCAATGGGCCCATCCTGCGAAAGCCAGCAATAATGCGACTTGTATGTTCGGCCGTTTTAGTAAGACCCCTTCATACAACGCAGATGCCAATTTATACAATAATGGACAAATAAATTGGGTGACGGCTGTCTGGATGATTGACTTTAACATGAGTTGAATTACCTGATACGGGATGGCTTTATGTGTGACTTACACATCTTGCGCATATATACGCCAATAATTAAGCGAGACCACGTTTGTTTAACTGCATATATGAAAGTTCACCTGTCATTTAACATGAAAATTAACAGTGCGCATGTGCTTACCATAGACATAACTAATTAGTGAACCCAGCCATGGGCCATAACTTGGTGCATTTTTTTCGTCTAATTTGACGACGACATATGATGCCCATTTATGCATTTCTTCATGAAGACAGATATTATGTATTCAGTTACACCGAACAAGGAATATACATGAAATACACCAATTATGCGACATGAAATACATCAATTATGCGACAAACCACAAGTAATTGACAATCATGAACGGCATTGAACATGTTCTTAGTGTGAGTGCTTTTTTAATTTAACATTTCACACTTGAAGTTCTAGAGCTGCATGTGACTTAACATCAGTCTTCACGATAGTTCATTTTATCCACTAGCCATTCGGGCTACTGGAATGGTAAAGACAAGTAGCCCAGCAGCAAAATTACTAGCCCAAAGTAAATTTGTTAAAATATACACCCTGTTAAAGGGTTTCATCTTTCAATATAAGATAATCTATTAAAAAGTAAAATTGTATCCAGGGTATGTTAACTGTAAAGCCTATTGCAAAAACAATTGCAACACAATATAACAAGTCAAGGTAATTATGTCCTTTATTAATCGTAAGTCTTTTACATGTGCAGTGTTTTTTTATGGCAATTTCGGGGCCGATATTCGGCCCCATTCCCCTAAAAGAATAGTATATATTTTTCCCCTATTTTGTAGAAAAAATCCCCTCCAGAAGTTAAAAAAAATTATTTATTTTTTTTTTAGAAAGAAATGTCTTATGATACATATATCTCATATTTATTTCATAAACAACTAAAAAAGTATATAATTATAATATTAATATGATTTTGAATTATCATAAAGAGTTAAATTAGTTTATCCCAAATCAGTGGTCACTTTTCACATGAATTTCATTTTTCCCAAAATGGCCATTGAAAGGCCTGATGTATCTATATTGTGTTGACATTTGTTGATAAAAACATTCCAGTTTGCCCTATTTTATTGATAAAAAATGCTAAAATTTGCCATTTTATTGATTAAAACAATTCCAATTCGACTGAAATTGGCTAGGAAACTGAGACTGTGCCTGACGGCTGAACTGTCTGAAACTAATGTTGAAACAATCATTGATATATATTTAAAAGAAGGACAGAGACATTTGGCTGTGAATATTGCATTCATACATACATTTGTATTCATATAATATATATCATTACATAAAAAAGAGTGAATTTGTAATTTTCCCCTTTTCCTAAACAACGCGTTTTTCCCCTTTAGACGGGCCCCGCCACCATTCCCCTATAGGTGAAAAAAAAACACTGATGTAATAAACAACTTCTTCGTTTATCTCATCATCACTGCCATCCTGGAGATCCTCTTTGTCAGAAACCATATCCTGTAAAACAAGCAACCTGATAGTTATTTTCCGGAAGTTTACTTGACAAGTGAAGGCATAGATGGCATACTTTTATCATAAATGTTGACTTATTTCTTATGCTGTGTTTTTAAGCATAGCTTATTAATCTCTGTCTTACAGAAGTAGCTTCTACTTCATCACTGATTTTTAACCACTTTTCTTGAAATTCATGTTTCTGTGATTTTTCATAGTCATTTGTTGACTTACGATCAGTAGAGGGCAGTTTCTTGCCAGGCGTCGCTCCAGCTACGTATTTTAGCATTATGCAGCCTTATGCACGTAGGGACTTACAACATTGGAAATAAACACACACACACAAGGTTACGAAGTAAAACAATGTTTATACCGGAAATGCAAGCCGCGGACGTCAATTGGTTTACTTCAGCATTAAACACATCAGCATGACATGTGCCAATAGTAAATAACCAGTCTAAATTGTTCAACACGTGGCCTGGGTTACGACTCGAAAATGATTGTTGAATGTATGGACCAATCGGAACGCGTCTAAATCTTGTACTTTAGGCGAAATTGAACGAAGTTCTGTCGGAAATCTTCGTGAAGTACTCACACTTATCACACTTAAAAATGTAAACAATATTGATACACGGAATTTCTAGTGGCCCGATATGGCAATTTTAATAGGCCCGAGCTATAATTTACACGCCCAGGCTACCGGGCGTGCGCTTATTTTGCAGACTGTAAGATGGTCATATTCTTAAAGAACAACTCAGTCTGAGAAGTGAAATTCAGTGGGTACATGTACATTGGTGTCTTTAAAGCTCATCTGATTGCTCAGGTGAGCTTTTTTGACCGTCTTTGTCCATCATCTGTCCGTCCGTCCACATTTGTTCGTAAACACTCTAGAGGCCCCATTTATTGTCCAATCTTCATGAAACTTGGTCAGAAGCTTTGTCCCAATAAAATCTTGGTCGAGTTTGAAACTGGGTTGTGCAGGGTCAAAAACGAGGTCACTAGGTCAAAAAAAAAGAAAAACTTGTAAACACTGTAGAAGTCACATTTCATGCCCAATCTTCATGTACATGTAACTTTGTCAAAATGTTTGTCTTAATGATATGTTGGTTGAGTTCAAAAGTGGTTCCGGTTCGTTGAAAAACATGGCCGCCAGTGCACGGCGGAGCAGTTTTCCTTATTTGGCTATAGAGAAACCTTGTAAACACTTTAGAAGTCACAATTTTTGCCCAATCATCCTGAAAGTTGGTCAAAACATTGGTTTTATTGATATCTCGGACGAGTTCGAAAATGATCCAGATCGGTGAAAAAACATGGCCGCCAGTGGGCGGGCATTTTTCTCTATATGTACATAGTGAAAACATGTGAACACTCTAGAAATCACATTTTTGGCCCAATTTTCATGAAATTTGGTCAGAACATTTGTTTCCTTGATATGAGGGTTGAGTTTGAAAATTGTTCCGGTCATTTGAATAACATGGCTGCCAGGGGGGAGGGGGGGCATTTTTCTTATATTTATATAGTAAAAAATGCTTGTGAACACTCTAGAAGTCACATTTTTTGTCCAATCATCATGAAACTTGGTGAAAAGATTGGTTTTATATATATCACATAATTAATGCCATAATTATTGCCCTTATATTGTCCGAATTTTCTTTATATTATACAAAATCCTTGTAAACACTCTAGAGGTCACAATTTTGTTTCAGATTTTATGATTCTTGGTCATAATATTTATGTTTGTAAGCAAAGTTTGATGTTTGGTAAGGGGGGTCTACTCAAAATATAGGTCACCAGGTCAAATCTTACAAAAACAAAATCACTCAATATGCCAGCGTTTTGGTTCAATAATGATGAAACTTGACCAGGATGTTTATCTGGACAATATCTAGGTCAAGTTTGACGTTTGGTTAGGATTGAATAAACCGACTCCTCTCAGGTGAGCGAAATAGGGCCATCTTGGCCATCTTGTTGAACTTGTGAGTTTGAGTAAAATAAACATAGTCACCTCTTAGTGTTTGTGTGTATATTATGCTCAGTTTTATCAGTGTATATATAACATGCCTAATTTGTTCTCTGAACTACAATTTAAAGACACATTTTATTTGATTTTTTCGATTTTTATATTAATTATACTACAGCTTTAAGATATGTTCTTATGTATAATTGCCATAAAGAAAACAGTGTTACCTTGACCCTCGTAGTCTTAAAACAATGTCAACCAGTTAAGTGATAACAATATGCCTGAAACTCATTATGTGGTCTACTAGACAATAATAAAGTTTGAGACCAAGGCAGTAATGCTATACCAATAGCCTGACAAGTGAAAACCCCCTCAATGGTTGCCTTCTTTGTACCAGTGGTCTGTATTTGTAAAACATTGTGGCGTAGCCCTAAAATATAATTAACAAAAGGTTATAAGTTATTTAAGGTGGTCTTTATGACATGTTATAAGAGTACTTGAGCACATATTTGAGCATAGAGCTATAGTAAGATGCTTTAACATTTTAAGTTTGTCCCTGCAAAACTATCAGTTCTCACAAAAAGTTGAAATTTGAAAGTAATAATAAACAATAAGAACATTTTGTTTATATTGGTCCGTACCTAAAAGATATTAATGCCCCCCTTCGAAGAAGAGGGGGTATATTGTTTTGCACATGTCGGTCCGTCGGTTGGTCCGTTGGTCCGTCCACCAGATGGTTTCCGGATAATAACTCAAGAACGCTTAGGCCTTGGGTCATGAAACTTCATAGGTACACTACGGGACCCGTGATTTTTGCCTAATTTGCAAAGTCAAGGCGGGCATTTTGCTTTTTGGGTGGAAAATCACCGCGATTTCACATGACTCGTTACTCCGACGTCGCACGAGAGCAAGATAATCTTCGCGCTAAATCCCCTCAATGTTGTGGTGATTCGCCGCAATTTGCCGTGATAGCAGTGGATATCGTTCCGCCAATTCATATCGCAGTGGATATGATTCACCAATTCATGCATATAAACCGAATCGTATCGATAACTGTATACATAACGCTTTTCTAATGTTCACAATTAACAAATAATCCAACATAATTGCAACATCACTTCCAAAAAATAATCTTAAACATTTATGTCGGTAAATATGTTTGAGAATTTCATTAACACAACTATATGACTACGCCATTTTTCAGAAGTGTAAAGAGTATAGTGCATAATGTGGAACACAGCTTTCATTGGACAAGCGTATTTAAATTTAGATCGAATGCAATACGATCTTACAAAAAACGTTTTATTGCGTCATATGCCTTCATGTAAAAAACGTTTTCCTCATGGAAATTGTGCTATCAATGCATAATATAATCAAAACATTTTTTCGACACGCAAAGCGTTGTAACAAATTAATATACAATTCAAAACAATTATACCATAAGAATTAATGTTCCGTTAAATTCCCAAATGAGAATAATAATTTATAATCCGAAACACACTTCCGATGTTTTAATGTTAGCACGACGTTCACAAATGCTTCCAATATAGCCATCATGTATATTTCCCAACAAAAGAGCGCGAAAATTATGCGGCAATGCACAAGGTCAAGGTAAATAGTGTGTTGTATTGATTTTTTTATACAAACTGCGTAGCGCAGAGAACATTGAATTCTGTTGATTTCGGTTAAATGTTTATTTGGTATTTTTAAAACAGTTATATCGCCCAAAATTTGATATTACTTTTAAAGTCATATCAAATCAAACACGATGTATCCGTATCGTTATTGATAGAAGTAAAACATAATACCTTGAGGTGTATAGTTTTTTGTTGTGAGAGACCATCCGAGTAAACGCCGAAAAATATATACAAACTGTTATTTTTTGTTAATGCCCTTTGATCCATTATCACACTTAATTGGCAGCGCCATCTTGTTGTTTCTGTGATTGTCACATCTTTTCTCAATTTGAACACGTACAAAGAGTGCCAATTAGACACTAGAATAAACACAATCACCCGCTGGACAGTACACAATAAATAATCAAATGTTGAGGTTTTTTATTTGTTTTGGACGTGAAAACCCAGAGAAATGCATGTACATTATACATCATCATATTTATTTAACTTTGCGAATGCTTAGTGCTACGTTGATATACTCGTTTTTTTTTCAGCAAAACAAACACAATGTTTAATGGCTTTAATATATAGGCAATGATGTAATAACAACATAATATATAACACGATATCATAATAACATGTACTTAAAAATAGAACAGTAATGAATTTCCGATTTCCGGTTTATTAAGCATTGTGAATGTATGTACAATGCTCGGAAAGTAAGGCGAGTAACAAGAGTTATCCGCATTGGAGCCTGAAACAGAATATAAATAAGTATAGCATAATCTAGTCTAATAATTAGACGTAATCTACTGATTACATTTAAACTTTAAATGAAAGTGTTACTTAAACAATTTTCCGTGCCTTAAGGCGCGAATATTTTGCTAAACACTGTTAACCCATTCCATACTACAGCCTTATCTCTAGGCAATCCCTATCAGTAATAGCCTTATCTGCACCTGGATAGTCAATACCCTGTTTTGCTCTGTATGCCTGAGTGACAGATTATCTGTTTATTGTCAGTGGTGTGAAATGTGAAAGGGGTCAATTAGGCAGTGTATTGTTATTTGGTTGACATATTTTGAGACAGATATTTGGCATTTTATTGTTATTTAAATACCCATAAAGACAATGAAAATGATAAAATGTAAAAGTGTAATTAAAATCAGAACAAAGCCATTTGATTATTTCCTAATTAGTTTATCCACTGGCACTACCATAATTATTTCAAATTAGAAACACATTACAAATAGAAACATATTTTTAAATAAAAACAATATGACAAGTTTTTTTCAAATATAACAATATTATACTCTTATAAATAATAACAAGATTTTTTAGGTATCCGGAGAAGCGCCCCCCCGGAGAACTGCCCCCCGGAGAACTGCCCCCTTATTTTAAAGGTGGCGGAGAGGTGCCCCCCCATCAAATCTGTAGGGGCGGAGAACTGCCCCCCCGGTGTCATATTAGTTATTAGTTACGTAGTGAAAACAATACTTACGGGTAATTTTACGTTATCGCCGTACACATTTTATCCGGTAACAATTTAATTTCATTGCAAGTATATTACCATTTATCGAACTGAATAACACAAATTGTCTAGAGGCATATGATAATACTGTTTAATGCCCTTGGTACGCATCTGCACCACTCACTATACATGAATGCCTCGTAAAAGTCGTGTTTTAATAAGAGCGCGAAACATAGTCGAGATCCACACAGGAAACGCGTGCGTGTTAATACTGGCAATGTGTTGCAACTAAATATAGACGTGCAACTCGGTACTTATGGAGGAAAAGTTACATCGGAATTAATTCACAGTATAAAGATAGTACTGACCCATGGAAAAAAACGTAAATTGACATATAAAAAAGTAAATTAATAGGCAAGGCAAAGGCAATAATTTAGCCGACTTGAAGAAAAAAGTGAAGTGAAGTTGAATTTATAAGCAATTTATTTATGTTGTTTAGTTAATTCATGTTCATGTGACATACAAAATAACATACATAAATACACACATTACATGCAGACATACATTCACAGTTACAATCATACATACATACATTCAGACATACATTTAAAAAATAAATACATGCTTACATAAACGTTCAAAACATACATTCATACATACATACATAAATACACACATTACATGCATACATACATTCACAGTTACAATCATGCATACATACATTCAGACATACATTAAAAAATATATACATGCTTACATAAACGTTCAAAACATACATTCATACATACATACATACATTCATACATACATACATACATATATACATTCACAGTTACAATCATACATACGTTCAAACATATATGCATTCTTACATAAACAATACACTCAAACACTACTTCAATCGCACAAGTCCGCCGACAACGTTCAAAAACTGACTCACACTCTTCTCACCACTCGCCACCTGCTCGCACAAAGTCTTCAGACGCCGCTGGTATCGCTCTGTTGACTTCTTCTTCGGCTTAATTGAAGGCTCACTGTTGCGCACGCGATACACCTCAGTCTCCACCATAGCGGCGTCTTTCATGAAGCAGTCAACTACAGTCCACAGAGACGGATGCTGGTGCCCAACCAAAACTTGGAACCCATTGTTCCAAGCCTCGCACAGGTTGTTGGTCCTAGCTTCGTCACTGACTGTTGCAGCGTGTACGTTCCAGATATCTAGCGGGAAACGGGGCGGCGTTCTCCTGAAGCGCATCATGCCGTCAGCGGTCCTCACGGACCTGCATAGAACACAAACAACATATAAGTTAAGATTACGTTCTTAGTCAGATATTGCCAATGCATCGAACAAAATAAGGAGCTAGAATATATAGTAACTGACTTGTGTTTTTCAATTTGTGTACGGCTTTAAATCGCCCGCTATAGCTATTACAAAAACATTATCTTACCGAAATCCGCCGCTCACGTAGGTATTGTCGAAGTAGTCGACGATCCCAGTCAGCGCTGAAGGGGCCGTGTCCTTTAAGATGGCCATGCCTTCTAGCACCTTATCCGTCGGTAGCAACGCCAGACCGTCGAGTCGTCCGCAGAACTGTCTTATTTCTTCATCCTCTCTGTATAGGACCTGCAGGCCGTCCCCCTGTATACGACGCCAGGTACTCTGCGTAAGGTGGTAGAAGCAGCCCTGAAAAACACATTTACAAATATGTGCAATCGTTACGTAAAATCTGTTTGATCATTGTAAAAATTACATTGCTTTTATGTCGTTAGTTTTTTTTCTGGTATATACATTTACGTGTTTACTTAATTATTTTTAATGCATCTTAATGAAGCTTACCTGTATCTGGATATCGTTCGCCATAACCTGACGAACAGCATTATGGATGGCCACCTCGAAGTCGCACACGACCTTGGACGGAGTTGGACGGATGTCCCTAGTTAGACACGCATCCAGTACAGCTGTCATGCACTCCTCATACGAAGTTTGGTCCTTGGATGGCAGCAAGGCATATGCTACTGTCCCCGACGTCTCTCCAAGTGGCACACGCACGGTGAACACTTGGTCGAACACATGTGGAGCTGAAATGAGAACGTATATTCGGAAAAGGTGTTATATTATTTTAGATTAAACATAATCGTACGCATTAAAAGTTGAAAGTATATACTTGAGACCAAATCATGCGTGCATTTTACACAGTATTTACCGGTAGAGAACGTTCCGTCCATGAACCACGTTGTCGCCGACTCAAGAAGTCCCAACCCAGCCTCAGAGGCAAACACCAGCATCCTACTACGCGTGGACTCGTTATCGTAGATCAGTTTGGTCCTGTAGGCCTCCGGGAATGGAATTGGTATGTCCTCGAGTTTCTCAGGGTTCTTCGGTGTCTGCCCTGCCTTCTTAGCACGCATATGTCTCTTTATGGTCTCGGTAGTACCCGCTGCCACTCGGACCTGGAAATAAAGTAGAAATGTATTTTATAAGTATGTTTTACTCCGACTTTGAAAAAAATGACATTAATAACCGCACGAAAGTTTGTGTATTTACACTTGTGGCGGCAAATTAATTCCTCATAGTTATTATATAGGTATGTTTTACTCAGACCTGGAAATGAAATAGAAAATAATAACAGCACGAATATTTGTGTTCCTCGTAGTAATTATATAATTATGTTATGCACAGAAATGAAAATGAGATGTCAGTATAGCTGGCTTGTGTATCATTTATTCAAATTACCTCCACTGGATGCTGTACCAGCTTGTCCGCCAGGATCCTATGAGGCTGGCCCCCATTCGAGATCACCGCGGCCGTGATTTCTTGTCGCACCTTCAACGCCTCCACGTAGAATTGGTCGTTGACGTGGACGTGATCTGTTGAGGAAATCACCCGTGTTGGCTAAAACATCAAATGAAAATTTCAGTAAATGCCTTAATGCAGTAACTGTAATATTCTTTAATATTCTAATAAATACATTGGTAGTTTTTGATTCATTAAGTTATTGAATTATTTCATACTAATATTATTTATTTATAATTATTAATAATTAACTTACTGGATTGTCCGTAGTGGCGGTACCCTTGCAATTCTCGCTTCGACGCTGGGAACATTCCCATCGCATCGTCGACTTCGTCTCCTTTTTCTTCGTGTACGTGAACCCTTCATAACAAAGCTTTGCCGCGCCTCTCTGACTTCTTATGAACTCCATAATTGATGCAATGGTTATAGTGATAATCGAAAGTCTACGTTGCATTTTATACATATTACGGCAACAGTTTGCATTTTGAGCAGATCATGTCGACATGCCAATCAAACAAAATCGGTAGCAGTTGCTTTAATTAGCAGCTAATTAGGCAGACAGAGAACTTGTTACCGTTAGCGATCTTTTAATCTTTTAATTGGTAGACCGGACCGACCTTAATTGTTAAGAACTTGTTAGCTTTGAATAAAGCCGCATACGGGTTTATTATATTGAACCGTCCAAATCCGTAATTGGCGAAAACAAACAAATAAATTATTGTTTTCAGCTTGCATAAGGATGGATTAAATTGCATGCTAATTTTTTGTTTTTATTACGGGGAAAATATCAAATAATTCTGCCGCGAAAACTTTTTATTAGCAAAATGTTATTTGTTTTTCTTTGTTCACATTGACGAAAATCACGTGATTATCAAGATGGCGACGTCCAGGCCGAGGCAGGTATTTTTGCCGTTTTATAACTTTTATTACTTGTACAACTTTATATTACTTTTGAAATTTCACTCAATTTCCATACATAATAGCAAGAAAGTTACTGGCGTTATTGTCATTATAATACTCGCTTTATATATCGCTGCGAAATTTCTTTAATTAGGGGGCACTTCTCCGGGTCATCAATTCTGACAGGGGGGCAGTTCTCCGCCCCTTATTAATCAGCAGGGGGGCAGTTCTCCGCCCTATAAAAAAAAGTGAGGGGGCAGTTCTCCGCCCAGTGAAAAATCTTTGGGGGGGCAGTTCTCCGGGGGGGCACTTATCCTAGAACCGATTTTTTACATAACCCATTACCTGAAAATAACAGTACATACAAGAAAATGCATCTATACAAAAATAGATTATCAAGAACATTAATTAATGTCACAGATAAGTTTGTTCAAGTTTATGAGATCTTTATAAATTAAATTTTATAAAAATAACTATTCTAAAATAAGTAATTTTCCAAAATTCAATACTGATCACTTGAAATGATAATCCATCTTTTGTTCACAAAGAACAACATCTAGTCCTATCATATTTTTTTACATCGAGTTGGCCAAATCCACATGCCAGTCCTTGAAGCAGGGAACACAGATATGCACTTGACATTCAAGGCAAATGACATGACACTCACGCCGTCTCTTTTCTTTTGCACACTGACGACAGCGTCCTCTTTTTTCGGCCTGTCCAGGGAAATGTCCTGCTTTTACCGTGGCCAATTTTGCAACAGCACTCCCATTGTCGCAATAGTCTCCTATCAATTGCCTTGACAAGTTCATTCTGAAGTCCAGAACTGTGCGGTCTTTGGGTTTTCCGTTTCTACTCTTCTGCTGGTGAAAAGGGGATTCCCTCATCACGACGTACCCGTTGGTGATAGCTGTATCCAGCAGAAAAAAGAACATGTACGTCCACCACTTTCTTGATGTGCGAAATGTGGGATACTCAGTCCTCATCTGGTCCGCATGATCGACCCCGTTCATATTCTGATTATACTCGGGGATGGTACGTGGGGCCTGTACTTCATGAACTTCACCACTTCGTGTTTTACGCAGAACTGTTGCGTCAATGTCTTTGGGGTTTTCTGCTGTAGACAACGTGTAAATTGCCTTTTTGTCCATCCATACACTGGCAAGTTGTTCACCTTTTGTAGCAAAAACAAAGTCCCCCTGCGTTTTGACAGTTTTTTTTCCAAGCTGTTTCACAGGATAGCCCTTTCTATTAGATCGAACAGTTCCACGTGCATATGTTTCTTGTTTCAAAAGTTCATCAAACAACTTGGGACTCGTAAAAAAATTGTCAACATTCACAATGTGCCATTTCCCCCGAAGTTCATGGCTCAAGTCCAACACAACTCTTGTTGCTAGCCCAACTTCAGCCGTGTTAGCATCCTTCCCAGTGTAAACTTGGAAATCATTGACATATCCATTCACAGGGTCCGCACGTACCCACACTTTCACACCGTACCTGGCTGGTTTGAGTGGCATGAACTGTCGAAATCCAAGACGACCGCGAAACTTGACCATCGCCTCGTCAATCGAAACATTTCTGTGAGGATTGTACAGGGTCAAACACATTTTTTTCACCACATCAAGAAATGGCCGAATCAAGAACAGTTTGTCGTGCTCAGGATGTCCCTTGGGCTTCATTTTGGTCTTGTCATTGCAGTGGAGGTACTGCAAGACTTTCATGAACCGATCCCTTGTCATGATTCGCCGGACGCTAAAGTTCCCATACAAGATGTCCGTTGACCAGTACATAGCCATCTGTGGTAGCTGAAAACAGAACGGTTCAAATATTAGTTTCGAAAAAAAAAATTGAATTTCTGAAAATAATGTCTAACATTTATTTATATGTATTTTCAGGACGCATAAAGTTGCATGAATCATCTTCAACAGCCAAGACAAGAACACAGACTATGTCATATAAAATAATTGCTATTTTTCAGGTACTGCTGCTTGAATCAACTTCAACACCAGAACACAGACTTTTTTATCAAATACATTTTAGCAATGTCTGTTTGATATGCATGGTTTCATTTTGTATGTAATACATTGATTGTATAAATAATTATCATGATTTGGAATGTGCACATGGTGGCATAAACATTCACAATTATTGTACAGGATCAAAATAAAAGATATACCGGCAATCATCTTGTAGATAAGGGGAAAAGGTTCAAACTATTTGCTATTCTGATAGTTTTCTTTGAAAAAATTGTCAAAAATGCTTATGTTATAAATTCAGCAGACGACATTTTAGCAGACGACAAATTTCCCAGCATGCAAAGGGTTAAGAAATCTTATAATATATATATATAATATCAGTAAATATAAATGAATTTTAATAATGTTATAATTTAAAACGTGTATTATTTTCGTGAAAGTTTCATGATTTTCCACAGGTTCTACCTACTTGCACAATGCTCATATAGATCCTGATGCCAAGCCATGCCATCATCTCTTTCACACTGACAGGTCGCCATGACTTGTCATGTTTTATTTCCATTTTTTGTCTTGCAAACAAGTTGGTTTGTTCAACAAGAAGTTCAACTAACATCATTGGAAAGAACATTTCAACAAAGTTCCATTCAGTCTGGTCAGGGTCAAGATCGAATCTTGGGCCAGGCTCAGGTCCACAGAATGCCTTTTTCGAACGATCAGAACGATCATTTACAGTCCAATTTTCGTCTTCTACAACAGACTCATTTTCCTTGTCACTATCATCAAATTCATCATCCGAGTCAATTAAATCTGCTAATGGTAAATCATCTGATTCAAATCCACTGAAATTACTCTCATTGTCCGAAGAATCGGAATCCATGATTGAAAAAAAGCTCTGTAAAGGTGTCTGTTCTCGTCGTATTTTGTCAAAGTTATGACCGGAAGAAGTTGGGAAAAAATCTACTTTCTGTTTCAGAAAGCATTTGTAACAAGAATTTTCATTGGTTGATAACTGACAGCAAACAAAGAACTTTATTTTAGAGACCAATTAAAACGGACGTATTTTTGCGTCGCTAGGCATTCAGAGCTACATCTGCAGGTGCGCATTATTGCGACACTCGGTATTCACGCTATAGATTATCGGACGCATTTATACGTCAGTCGGTATTCCAATTAAGGTTATTTGAACGCATTTATACGGCGCTAGTATGGAATGGGTTAACAAAAGTTGTTACGTTATAATTCTTAATGAAATTCAAAAATGAGTATTAACATAATAAATAACGTCAATAAACACACACGGTACGATCAAAGTTTAAAAGGAAAACTTATAACATATTTCTCGTAAATTACCAAATTATTAGTTTCGTCTAAATCAAATACCATGTATAGAGAAACAAGGTATTTATAACCAAACAATGACGAAACACTATGCAACTTTCAATTTACACAGTGCTACGCTACATGTATATGGCAACAATATGGAATTTGAACAGTGGTAGTGTATTCGGGCCTGGAATATAATTGATTGTAAGTGTTAATAAACATTCTGCTAATGCAATTAGTTAAATAATGTTTACATGTTATGTTCAATAATGAATGCATGGTCATTCTGCGCTGTTATATTAATTTGGAGCCTTTAAAGCTTCCGACATTACTTCATCAAGTTCATGTCGGAACAGGAGTATTTAAGCTAATACGCCCATTGTATACAACAACAACAAAAGCTTTATTATTGCAATGTATAATGTAAGTGTATACATATATATTACATGTAAAGTAATGTAACCCTCAACGTAAATCGCTTAAAAAGGGGAATCACGGCGGTACGCGGTGATTTGCGCTGATTCGCGCTGATTGCGCAACAGCGAGATACATCGCGCGACGGTCGCCGAGACATCACCCAAATTTTCTTGTCGCTCGGAAACACCGCGATTTGTCACGTTGCATCGTTTGCGGTGAAGCGAGAATCGCGGAAAAAATCACGGGTCGCGTAGTGTACATTGATCATGACTGGGAGATTACCCCTTTTTTTATTTTCAGGTCAAAGGTCAAGGTCACAGTGACTCGAAATAGTAAAATGGTTTCCGGATTATAACTCAAGAATGCTTAGGCCTAGGATCATTAAACTTCATAGGTACATTTATCATGACTGGCAGATTACCCCTATTGATTTTCAGGTCACTAGGTCAAAGGTCAAGGTCATAGTGACTCAAAATTGTAAAATGGTTTCTGGATGATAACTCAATAATGCTAACGCATAGGATCATGAAACTTCATAGGTATATTGATTATGACTGGAAGATCACCCCTATTGATTTTCAGGTCACTAGGTCAAAGGTCAAGGTCTCAGTTACTCAAAACAGTAAAACGGTTTCCTGATGATAACTCGACTATAATTAGGTCGAGGATCATGAAACTTCATAGGTACATTGATCATGACTGGCAGATGACCCCTATTGATTTTCAGGTCACTAGGTCAAAGGTCAAGGTAACAGTGACAAAAAACATATTCACACAATGGCTGCCACTACAACTGACAGCCCATGTGGGGGGGGGGGAGGGCATACATGTTTTACAAACAGCCCTTGTTATATTTTCATTCAAAGTGTAACTGTAATACCCAAACAGTTCATCTTTGGTATTTACACATCCTATTGTGATAACTGTAAGGCCCAAACAGTTTAAAACTTAAAGCATGCATGTAAAACATCAATATTCAATATGTATGAATATTTTTATAAAGTAACACATTTTTTATGAAGATATTGCGTTAGCAAATATACATTATTTACACCCATGCTAATATAATTTGCAAATTCCTTACATGAGCATCCTAAGACCTTCAGGGCATGGGTTAAAACCATTATGTTATGTAAGTATTAATAGTAGAATTTCAGATTTAAAAACAGAAATAACCCTAGTGTCAATGTTAGATGCCCATTACCCCAAAAATCTGTGAACAAGTCCATTTAAGTAAACAACGCAATTCTATTGAATTGTCATTCACTATACCAGACATAACCAAATAACTACACACGTTTTTATATGCCCATTTTTCAAAAAGGGACATATTATAGTTTCACCCTTGGCGGGCGGGCGGTGGCAGCCACAGCAGTTTCCGCTCTCTATTTCAAATAGTTTTCATCGGGATCCAGACATAAGCCCCCCAGGACAAAACCCCCCCAATGAAAAAATGAACATTTGGACAATTGCCCCCCAGTAGAAATGACGGGTAGGATATAAGCCCCCCAGTGCTTATTTTGCATCTGGACATTTGCCCCCCAGTGCTTATTTTAGAAGTGGACATTTGCCCCCCAGTGCCTAATTTTCAATGACATTACTTGATTGAGCAGATAATCATGTCCAATTATCACCACCTGATTACTCAAAACCTTTGAGATGATAATCCATTTATCCAATTACCACCACTGAAAGGCTTAAATAACGGAAGGGATAAATAAGGCGACACTGGATTTGATCTCTTCTCTGACTTTCAGAACTTCTATGGCTAAGTGGTCAGCATTGTTACTGTTTGTTGTGGATGATGTGACCATAGTAACCTGAATATATAAAAACAATTATTTAATATTGTAACTAATGGTAATAGCAATGAAACATTTAATTTATTATATATAAAATTATTTTGTGACGTTTTGTATAACTGTTTGGAATTAATTATGTAAATTAATTGATATTTTGAATGTTGGTAAAGCTTAAAAATACTACATTTACCTTTACTTCAAATAATTAAATTTGTGAAGTTATGCAATACTGTCTGGAATTAATTTTGCAAATCGCTATTTTAAAAGTTATGATAGCAAAGATAACAAATAGCATTTTAATATTATACTTACATCAAGATTAGTTGTCAAGGTTCCTTTACATGAAGCGCTTCTGCGCTTGGAACATTCCCAATGTATTGATTCTTTACGAGACTTCTTTTTGGTGTAAGAGTACCCATCCTTCAGTAATTTCTCAGACCCTTTATTACTCTTAATAATTTCCATGATGAAATGTATCGTTTGAAATGTGATAGTTTCGTTATATACTAAGTTTTAGTTAATTGTCACTCAAACAATGTAACTACACAAATAATTGCCTTTAAATGTTGTTATATGTGTTCACTTTAATTATCATTATTTGTACTAAGTTATGATGATTATTATTGATAATCCTTTTGATTGATTAAATAAAGAAGCCATTAATTTTCATTTACAAGTATATGATCAAAGCCACATGTTACACCTTTAACAAGCTGATAATCCTTTTGATTGATTAATTAAAGAACAATTCTTTAAGATGTTTGTTTTACCTAAGATTAGGAAATTCAAGTGAGTTTCTGGACCTTTTTTATTTTAAATTATAATGATCCAAGTTTCTATGATTATATATTTGTGAGATATGAAATAATAATGAATCCAAAGACAGAGATATACTAGTTTAATGGAAACAACATATGATATTAGCACTCACTGGGGGGCAAATGTCCTCTTCTAAAATAAGCACTGGGGGGCAAATGTCCAGATGCAAAATAAGCACTGGGGGGCTGATATCCTATCTGTCATTTCTACTGGGGGGCAATTGTCCAAATGTTCATTTTTTCATTGGGGGGGTTTTGTCCTGGGGGGCTTATGTCCTACAATCGTTTTCATCATAGGTCATGCCAGGTCAAAAACTAGGTCACGGGGTCACTTAGTGCACTTCAAGGATTAAGCATGGTTTCCGCACTCTATTTCTAATAGTTTTCATCCGATCTTCACCAAACTTGGTCAGAAGTTGTATCTAGACAATATCTAGGTCAAGTTCCAATATAGGTCATGCCAGGTCAAAAACTAGGTCACAGGGTCACTAAGTGCATTTCAAGGATTAAGCATTGTTTCTGCTCTCTTATTGAAGTAGTTTTCATCTTATCCTCACCAATCTTGGTCAGAAGTTGTATCTAGACAATATCTAGGTCAAGTTCAAATATGGGTCATGCCATGTCAAAAACTAGGTCATGGGGTCACTTAGTGCATTCAATGGATTTAGCATTGTTTCCGCTCTCTAATTGAAGTATTTTTCATCCATTCTCAGAGCTCCAGATAAGGGCCGTACAGCTGTAAATACGCCTTTTTCTTGAAGATTTACGCATTTATTTTTATAAACTGGATGTACAATTAGGACTTTAATATCCATTTTACGCATTTACGAAAAAAATCTGGCCATACAGATACGCCTGCGTCAGCGCGGAATGATTTGTTGGTCTCTAACCTAACTGCGCTTTTCGTTAATTTAAATTACTGAAAAGTTGTAGACTGGGTTCATATATTATTGTCTATTCTGTCGTGTGATTTCCTGTAACTTGTAAACCCATCAAAAACAATATGTCTGCGCGCAATGGAATGCCGGCTTAACCGAAAGCGGTTCGAAACAACTCTTTGTTGTCACATAATGACTACATACGGTGTCGTCTAACCATCCTTACATTAAATCTCTAAACCCAGAAAAAGACATTGTGGCCCCGATTTTAAACGATTTGATTGCATTGGTGGTTTAAAACGTTAGAAAAAACGATGGGAAACGGATGAGACAGTGAAATAAGTGTTCACTTACTTAGCTTACTAGTTGGCTTGTGTTTTCTTGTCAAGAAAAATGAAGAAATAGTATTAGTCATGAGTTTTAATGTGTAGTTGTATTTGCATCATTATTCAGAATGGACAACCTAATACATTAACTGTTTAAGAAGCTACATATATTTATTATAATTGCTGCACATGTTTCTATAAAGTCACTTATACACCCTTCAATATCCAAGAACACGGGTAGTACAGTACTTCCTGTATTTTTGGATATGGTAGTAGTACAGGTACTAATTGAGTTTAAGCGTTACTCCTTTTCTTTCTGTCAGTGGCAGTACCGTTACTAATTTCACAAATCCTTATCTGGAGCTCTGCGATCTTCACCAAACTTTGTCAGAAGTTGTATCTAGACAATATTAATGTCATGTTCGAATATGGGTCATGCCGGGTGAAAAACTAGGTCATGGGGTCACTTAGTGCTTTTCAAGGATTTAGCATGGTGTCCACTCTCTTATTGAAGTAGTTTTCATCTGATCTTCACCAAATTTGGTCAGAAGTTGTGTCTAAATGATATCTGGGTCAAGTTTAAATATGGGTCATGCTGGGTCAAAAACTAGGTCATTAGGTTACTTAGTGCATTTCAAGCATTTAGCATGGTGCCCGCTCTCTAATTGAAAAAGTTTTCATCCAATCTTCACCAAATTTGGTCAGAAGTTGTGTCTAGATGATATGTAGGTCAAGTTCAAATATTGGTCATGGTAAAATGTTATCAAGTTGTCAAAAACCTTCAAACGGGCGTATCTTGTGACAGTTTGACACTCTTGTTTATAATAAATTTGGGTTCTAATAATTTAATAGAAAGCCATAATAATGTTTTACGCACACACATTTATTAATTGCGATTAACTTGAAGATATATATGGAAAGAAACCATATATTTTTTACGAAAAACTGTTTTTCTTACTGTGAGTTACAACAATATTGAAAAGGCTTGATACATGTTCTATATATAAAGCAAACATCTGAATGTTGGATTTACATGTATGCATATGCTGATATCAGCTATCACCCGCTGTTATATATGTACACGTGTACTTAACGTGTCACTTTCTTATGGATTTTAGTAATTTGATCGGTAATTATTAGGGATGGGAACGAATACTGAAAATGATATTAGAATATTTGTTTGTCATTATTCGAATATATTCGATTTTTAAACCATATATCATGACCATCCGGAGCAACGTGCTCGTCCAAATTCCACTAATACCACTATACATGTAGATGGTATCATATGTGCAGCTTTGGAACACTTTATAGTAATAATTTTAGAAAAAAGATTATTGATAATTATTTCTTCCTTTTAAATAAATGATGTTTATTTTCATAAGATATAAGATATTTCCAAAAATTTCATAAGCTTAATTTTACTGTATTTCAATACTTCTAATTGATTCGGATTACTTCCCATCAATAATATTTATGCTTTTGTTTTGGCTTTTTTTTCCCTCTAGAATTAAGAACCACAACGACTTAATTGGTTAATATTTGAGCAACTAAATTCTGATTAAATAAACATTGATTTAATATAAGGATAAAGCATTGAACACAAACATGGCATACGTCCCGATCTCGGTGGGGCAGTCCTGCTTTTGGGGTATTTGGTCCGGCGTCATGATATGAGACAATTTGGCCCAACATTGCTAAAACACAACGAACGTTCTATAAATTAATAATAAAAATGGCTATTCAAGGTCTGTCTTGGTAAAACTTACTATTACTAATAAATCCCTTTATTGCCCCTTATTACCATCTACTTCTACTCCAGTGCTCCAGTGGAGTTTTTGACACCTTATCAGCAATTTATCGGCAAATTATTGAATTTATTAGGCATTCACACCGTGATGTTTTATGATATGGGTCGCTTATTGCTATTAATAGATGTCTCGCACTGAAATAAAAGCGGACTACGACCCAATCAAATCCAAAGGCAATGTCTATTATACAACCAGAGGTAAAAAGACCTGTCAAAACACAGATTGTGTGTATCAAACAAATTGAATGCTTATCGATACACATTGATGTTTCACATAAATTCATTTTCATTTTCGACTGATTCTCAGAAAATAGTTTGTACATATTGCATCATAAGTAAATTGGCGATTGGTCCCTCTCCTTATGCCCTCCTGTTTGCTAATTTTCATCTCGTTTATTGATGGCAGCTTTTATCAAAACAATGACTTATATAGGAAAGTCGTCTGCACTTAACCGGAACTGTGACTTTGTACATGTAGGTATAACTTGTTTAGAAGTATATTTGCATAACAATAGAATATTCTATTATAAATTTTGGATTTGAATATTCGGCCAATTTTCGATTCTTCAAATATTCGGTCCCATCCCTAGTAATTATTCGTCAAAAGTGATTTGTTTGCATATACAGTTATTATATATGACTTATTATTAATTAAAGATCTTTGCTAAAAGAATATACAAACAAGACTTTATATCTCAGCCATTATTACTGATTTATATCATTATAGTATTCAGATATTACATACAGATATCCCGATACAAATTCTGGCATTCATTTATTTTCATTGTCTCGAAACTTTCTTCCAACAAATAACCACTTACTGTTAGACCAACAATATTCTGACTGGTACTTAACTCTATCTAAAACCATGGAATATCCTAACCCCATTATTGCAGTAAATGGTTTATATACACTATTTGAAGTACATGTATGATTATAAAATTAAGAAATTTAGTAGCACTAGATAAAGTATCACTTGTGACCAACTCAATAGCTTTAAAAGAATTTTGCAAACAGAAATGTCCATGGGGTATAACATTTAACTTAGGTTTATTGAAATGTGAAATACATTTTTAAAAGCTGAATAACAGATCTATTAACATATTTCTCTTGACTATACTAATGGCACAAGATTGGGATTGCTTATTTGATCATTTGAATTGATAACACACTTGAATAATAATAATTGAAATGCTATGCCTTAAAAATGTTCTATGGTCCAATTATGACATTTAAAAATTATTCAGTGCCCATGCTTCAATAGCTCCTATAATCAGATTACCCTACCCATTGAATACCTGAACATTGAAATATATAAATTAGATATAATCACTCTGCAAATTTCTTTGTGTGAGTGTAGTGTCAGGCAATTTGAAAAAGATCTACAATCAATCGAATTTCTTTCATATCATACTTGACATGTAACTTGAAGCCTTGGACTTAAGTATTAATGGTTCCAATATGAGTACCATATCTGAAACTTTCAATTTAAAATGCAATGGTGATCAGCAATTAAAGGCATGTGTTCACACAGATTTGGGCATGTTTAGGCCCCTGAAGGAGGGCGTATATTAGTCACACTGTCCATCTATGCCTGAGTTCTGGTGTGTGTGTGCATGTGTGTGTATTCTGTCTGTCTAAATATAATCTCTGTAATGTTTGCATTCCTAGAAGGAATTTAATGTCAGTTCATATTTAATCTTCCCTGACTACCAGAAAATGTGTCCCCGAAAGCTTCCATGCTCTAGGTTCATGTGTCTGATTTGTAACATAAACATGCCTGGAAAATTTTTAATTTAACTTAGGAATATTATCTTCCTTGTCCATACCATGTGTCACTCATTAATACAATAATCCTAAGTGAACAGTTGCAGCTCAAGGTCAAAGGTCACGAGTTACATGAGTTATTAAAGACTTATGACTTAAAAAATATGATTCATAAGTCTCAGACCAAATAGTTGGTATGTCACATCTGATAGATCCTGTACAAAGATGTTTAAATGGAGCCCTTTGGAAAGAAAAATGGCCATGCCCCAAGAATCACATTTTTTGCATGGATTTATTTAACATAATAACTTCTTCTGATAATCCACAATGCATACAGCTTTGATATTTTGTATGTGAAATCAAAATGTGTTCCACTGAAAAGACTGTTTATTTCCCCTGGGTTTCTAAAGTGGAAGTGCTCCACTGTCACATAATTGATACATACCTGCATAGTTAAAATATTTTTAAAATCGTATCTACAGGCCAAGTCAGAGGTGTAATATTTGGCATGTAACATCATATAGTGGTCCTGTACTAAGTTTGATTAAATCCTTCTTTGGGGTCAAAATCTGCCTTCTCCGTAGTTGTTGAGACTTAAATATTTTATATTGTACATCAACTTAACATACACATTTGATGTGTTATATGACCTCAGATTTTGGTCCTTGAGAAAAAACTGTTCAACACATGCCCCTGGGGTAAAAATTGGCCATGCCCATAACAGAGGTGAGCAATCAAAGGCAGAATGCCCTCTAGGTCTAAAAATATTCATAAATATAACAATGTTCTTTTTATAAATATCTGCTTGAAAAGCGAAAATATGTATTTCATAAATAATTTTGATGGTAAGTTGAAAATATTGTTGTTTATACCCCTTTAAGCTACTGTAATCCTTTAGTTCAGAAATATTTCAAACAGCTTTATTGAGAAAAAAATATGTTCTTTGGTCCAACAAGTTTCTATTATGTTTTAAAACTAATCAATATTCCTCACAATATTTTGAATAGATCAGCAAATGAGATACTGGACTAAAGAAGAGTCCTTTGTGTGAAATAGACATGTTAAAATATCCACAAATATTAGTGTTCATTATCCTTTAAGCTGAAGAATGTTCAATACGATATTTAAGCAAATTAGCCAATGGTTTATTTAACCAACTCCAATAAGCATTTGCAACTTATCAAAATTTTATTTGTATTACTTCTTTTGCAATTGGCCTGTCAGACTTGTGTGAAATAGTAGTTTTGATATTGGCATTCTTGAATAACTTTAATTTAAATAATACTTACAACACTTTTAAAATCAAGTTTGTTGAGTTCCTATATATGTACTTAAGTTTTGCTCGATTGGTCATTGTCGGCTTGGGTGCTTCTTATAACATGTTCTCTGGGTACTCTTAAGAATATTTTATGTACCCCGGGTACGAAAAATATACTAACACGTACCCAGTCAATTTAGACTGTACCTGAGTTTTATTTCCACTTGAAATCCAATGTTGTTTAACGCCCTACGGAATACAAAACAAATTTGTCTTTGAAAAAAAGTTCCTCAAAAGTTTCTATAATATAAAGGCCATTTTACAAAATATTGACATAAATATGAACATAAATAATTTGAAAAAAAGGCGATAACGACCAATTTAGTGTTATAATTTCCGGGTACGTTTCAGTATATTTTTCATACCCAGGGTACATTGAAGTATACTTAGGAGTATCCTGGGTACATTTAAGCAATACCCGAGGCTGACAATGACCAATGAAGCTTAAGTTTCTATTCGAAGAATTGGCTTGTATACTGTGAAACCATTATTATTCGTCCGACATTAATTTTCGCCTTTTTCGTCCTTCGACCGATGGACAAATTCATGATCCTAACGAACAATCATGTACCATATTTGAAACAAATAAGACTGAATTACCGTAGGCATGAGGCATTTAAATCCAGCGTAATCCACGCATATACACAGGGCTCGAAATTAACACTCGCAAAATGCGAGAAAAAGATTGCAAGGTAAGTTATAAGCCACTAGTATTTTTTGCAAATTAAGAAATAGTGAAAAATACGAGTTATATTGCTTAATGCGTTCGACGGCGTGAACGCTAAACCGTAGGTCAATTTTTTTGAACGTCCGAATACCCATATGCGGAAGCGCGCACCTTGTTTGTTGACTGGTATACTTATAATACATATACACAAATGGTATTGATATAAAGAACATGAAACAGTCGACTATTCACACTCAAGTTAAATCCGGTTTTGACACAAAGGGGTGTGCATTATACAGTGTACTGACAACTGACATTTCCTGTAAAACGCGAATGCAATAAGGCTGTATCGAATGCGTCGACTTCGTTTAGGTATAATAGTGTTGATTAGCGCTAATTGTTAACAACTTTATTACCCATTGTGTGTATTGTGTTTTTGAGGGGTGTTGCAGATTATACAGCCTACACGCGGCGAATCCGGATTAAAGACAATTCTATTAAACGCAATTAAAATATGACGATGTGTGATCAACACCTTACATATATTCTGCGCTTTGTTACAAATTAATAAAGAACATTTTGATTTGTGTTTGGTAGTTTAGTTTTAACTGCATCTACTATTTTTGTACATGTACATAAAAACCCGTACCTTTGTTTTTTAAATATGACCAAAATAATTTGCTTGCGCTAATTATAACCCATAATGTTCGCACCTTCTCTAATTGGCGCCGATAAAGGTAAAGATTGTTATCAGTTTGACCGTGATAGTAATGGAAAAAGACTAATTGGCAATTGTCTTCGTTGTTTAAAACACTCGCTAACGATTATTCAGTCCCACTTATCTGCTTATCATAACAAAGAACGTGTCAATGACATTAAATAATAAGGGACAGTTACTATCACCTAAAATAACAGACTTGTTAATTGGCATATGCCAAACAAGGCCCACCTCCTGCAAGTGACTACCAAGTGTCACCTCTCTTTCCCCAGCACGATTTTTTCGCAACCGCGTATTACATGTATTACAAACAAATCGGACGTTGTTTTTTTTCAAAACCAGAAATGGACGGATTTAAGAGCGGACGAAATAGTCATTTTTATGAAAAGGGCGAAATTTTGTGCCAACGAAAATAAATGGTTTCACAGTATTGCTGTGTACATGCCCACCTTGGGTTGGTCAGTATAATTGGCTTGTATATTGCTGTGTACATGCCCACCTTGGGTTGGTCGGTATAATTGGCTTATATATTGCTGTGTACATGCCCACCTTGGGTTGGTCGGTATAATTGGCTTGTATATTGCTGTGTACATGCCCACCTTGGGTTGGTCGGTATGTAGACTTTTTTGTTCTGCTTGATATCTAGTGAATGCATTGGTGTACAATCTTGCAGATTAGTTTGATGGTTATTTGTGAAAAACTTAATGCACCTGTTAATGTTTTGGAGCAACGGTCAAAGTTTAATGTCACAAGGTTCAGTGATTTCTTTGGTGGAAAGTAATAAGCATATAAAGTTTTAAAGGTCGAGGTAACATGATCTGGTATCATAATATTGGTTTGCACAGACAATCTAGAGAACATATTCATGTAAGGACATATTGTGCAATATTTGTAATTTAATCAGAGAACATATTCATGTTAGGACATATTGAACAATATGCGTTACGTATTCGGAGAACGCGTTCATGTTAGAACCTATTGAACAACATTTGTGATGTAATCAGTTTTTCAATCACTGCCTTCCCCACATGACATGTGTAAGTTATTAAGCGTTTACCACTTTACCACAGGAATAAAAGCATTAAAATATATGTCTTTGATATAGCATTTTATGTCATGCACAGTCTTTCCATAACCCCATATATAAATCTTCCTTTGAGAGAGCTATGTTGACAATTATCTCCGATATTTCTTGCTTCAAATTTGTATATTCTGCCTTATTTGTTTATCCCATAGATTTAACTAGATTCCCAGATATGTTGTTTGAGATAACTTTTTAGATCGACATGTGTGTTCAAACAGGACTGATATGCCATCTTGGTTTTCAATTGACTGCATATTTTTGGCAGCAATTGAAATAATATAGGTCGTGTCATATTTCCAAACAATATTTACCTAATAAGATAATATGTATAATGATTTATTTTCACTAGGTCTTGGTTGAGTAATGCGATGTACTTTCTATATTCCTTACTTTCTATAAATTTTGAAAAATTTGAAACTAAAAACCAAGATGGCTTCTGTCTTCACAGATTTGTGCAATAAAGATTTAATGCACAAAATATTGCAGTCTACCAGACTCTGTATATTACATATACCAAACAGCACTAGCGGTACATTTGTTTTAGTATAACTACACATAATATAAGTACTCTTTATTGTCCCCTTCCGGTTTCAACGGAGGGTACTTATGGTTTGCGCTTTGCGTGTCCGTCAGTCTGTCACACATTTCTGGACCCTGCGATAACTTAAAAAGTTCTTCATATTTCTTCAAGAAACTTGAAACATGGACAGATGGCAATATGGAGATTATGTACGTCATTTCATTGTGTTTCTACGTCAAGAATCAGTCTGTTTTTTCACAAATAGGAGAATGGTGGAGGGGCCCGTCCAAATGCGAAAAAACGCGTTGTTTTTTATTAAAAGGGGAAAACAAAAATCACACTTTTATTTGTTATGATATTTATAATATGAATACACATGTAAGTATGAATGTAATACAGTCAATCTTGTATTTAGAGACCACTAAAGGGAGTTACCAAAAGTGGTCTCTTAATAAAATGGTCTTTAAATGAAAAAAAGGTTATTTGGAATGAATACGGACCTTTGATTTTAAATCCAGATATAGGATTATCTCTTTTTGACACAGCAATTTCTGCTTTTGTAATCAAATGAATCTAAATATAAATAAAATGAATAAACCAATTTTTTACTTAAAATAAGTTGTATTTGTTCTCTCTAAATCTAAATACAATGTAAATGGTTTGCACGGAGAATGTGTTTTTCCGACTCCAAACTCATTCGCGATTAAATTTACGTGCACTTTTACTCTTCGACACTTCCAATACCGGAATGTTCTCATTTAACGTTAATACTTTCCGTTTTGACATTTTAATTTCTGCATGTAAGCTTATATATATCTGACTCGATTATGGCATATGTTTGTCGCGTCAGCGCATTGTTTCTGCAATAAAATCGGCGATCAAACTTGTCACTTAACGTTCCAGATGGTAAACTCTTTAACCCGTAGACTGTTGGCAATACCTCACTGTATTATTCGACGCCAAAAATTGATACGCAGTCAGCATTAACACTGGTCTGAACCCCCTTCTCGAAATAAAATACGCTTTTTAACAAAATACACTTTAAGAAGTGCATTTATTCTGCGCTTTCTCCAAAAAAGTGTATTTTTTCTGCGTCTTTCGTTTTAAAAGTACACTTAAGTGCATTAAAGTGTATTTTTCGAAATTAGAGCGCGTTTTTTCATAATCTTTTGAATTGCCAAGTGTATTTTTTCTGTACTTTTATATGATTGAGTGCGTCTTTTCAATGGAAGTGTATTTTTAACTATATCTTTTCCAAGACAGTGTGTCTTTTCAATTTAAGCGTATATAAGTGTATTAATAAGTGTATCTTTTCTGGGTCTGAACATATTTTATACTTTTCATACATTATATATTAGTAGTAAAAATTTTGTAGTATTTACAAAAACAACACAAATACAAGTGTTATGTATGACATTATCAAATGTTTATTGATTATTTGAAAACATCAAGAAAATAATACTATTCATAATAAATTTTTTAACAACAATGCTTAACAGCTTTAAAAAGCACAAGTTCAACTAAATCAGGCTGTGGGTCACTTATTAAAAATATTGAACGTGTCAAAAATATTATGTGGGCTTCTGGCAAGCCCACATAATATTTTTGACACTTTCAATATTTTTAATATTTAAATTATATTTTCTCAAATTTCTTATACTGATATTTAACCCAAATAAAATTAATATCTACCACATTGTCTACTAAACACATTTTTTAAAGGCAATTAAAATAATATTTATAATGGAATTATAATTTTCTAACACCTTTCAGTATGTCAAATTGAAATATTCACAAATAAATATAATATGCTAAGGGTTATGTGCATGTATTGTAATTTGTGATTTCATAAACAATAAACAGATTGTCATTTCTCAGTAATGATATTCAATTTAAGGTCACAAAGAGAAGAATTGTTATCAGTGATGTGTATTATTCCATAAATATTTTGGTGTTGAAATTTGCCTTTATCAGTAGATATATCTCAAGCTGACACAACAGATAAAAGATCAGCTCTCCCCCAATTAAATCAAATATGCATCATAAACACTAATCTCTTATCAGTGATGCAGCAATGCCTAACAAAGGGGTGCATATCATCTGCATACTTTTGATTGGTTGATAGTTTTTGTTTTGAAAACAAGCCACTTTTGATTGGTTTAGGACACAGGAAGTAAATTTGTTTAAACAAGCAGGTGTCAGCAACTGATAATGAGCTACATTTTTAGACATGATTTAGCAAATTAAGATTTTAAATTGTACTTGTAGTGTCAAATGTCTTGAAATACTGTCAGCATGAAGTATTGTGTGATGAAAACAAAGTGTATTTACTACAATGTAGTAAATCAAAGGAGGTCCAAAGTGGCTGGATACTGAAGAACAGTTGTAACAGGTTTGTATTTTTATTTCTGCATCCCTTTTTTAATTAAGTTCATTGAATTAATTATGATCATTATCATGTTTATGTATTGTCTCTGGTATAAGGATAAGTAAATGCATTGTAATTTTAAGGAAAACTAACACCAATTGAAACAAAAATAGATAAATATTCAAATTAAAAAGTGTTAATGTTGTGTACAGTGAATTATTATGGCTGTGTTTTATGGTTATTGTCATCTTAAACTTTATTTATAGCTAAGTCTGGTCATTACTGAATGGACTTCTTTCCCTCATATTTCAATGAGAACTTTTATATTTTGATTTTAAAGGTAAAACTCTTGCCCCAAGGAAAGAATGTGCATTATCACCTGCTAAAAAAGGAAGAAACAGGGGGATACTGACTGATGTATGGACTTGAACACCAGGTTTTTACCCTTCAAGAGTTGGCCAACTAGAGTGAAGCAGGAGAGTGGGCTGTGCTTGACTAAGAAAAGCTGGATTTGTTGAGAGGTAAAACTATACAGGTTATTGCATTTAAAATGCATCACACTTCCAGCCAGTCCAGACAGCCAAATGAGACCACGCATCTTAGTTCATTTTCAAACTGTATTGTCTACAAAACGCTATTTCTTTGATGATAAGAGTTTAGTCACATGTGATCACAGGATTAAAAAATTGCAAAAATAAACAAACAAAAACAACAAGCAAACAAACTTGCATTGATTTAAATTTCTAATTATAATCGCAACAAGATTACCATTACAGCAATATTTCATAGTTAAGTGAAACAAAAACCTTACAATTTAACAAGTATGAAGAATGCCTCGCCCTTTTGATAGTGTGTGATATCATGTTTATCTTTTGCAGATCAATACGCATTCAAGATCCTTAAGAAGAGAAGGACACAAGCAACATCAGTGGTAGATGTCACTCCAGCCCCTGCTTTTCCGGTCTCGCCTGCTGCTTTCCAGGTCCCTCCAGCTGCCAAGATCAGGTCTAGGCACTGGCTGCCATCCAGGTCCCCCTGGCGGTTGCGGTCGTGTTCTCAAATGGCTGCTGTACTGGACTACTGGTCCCACCACCATATTCGGTCAAGGTCTCTCCAAATGCTGAAGTCCAGGTTCCTCCGGCCACTGCGGTTCAGGTACCCCCAACAGCTGTGACCTAGTTCTCTGCAGCAGCTGCGATCTAAATATATTGACCCACTGCGGAACACTGCGGTTAATCGTTTTTTCCATACAATCTTCCACAAATGCCTCATTTTATAATGAAGTGTACAATTCTTATGTTCATATTTGTTTGTGTTATAAAGATGATTTTCCTGCACATTGTGTTTTTTTCCCTTAAAACTGCATGGTGCTATTACTTTTTTTACTGAAACATATCAGCACAAAATTGTAAAAGACTTTAACATACTTTAATACAAAAAAGTGTTTAAACCCACAGGAAACCACCTTGCCAAAAACCCACAAAAACTTACTGAGCAGGTTATTGTTTGCCAAAACCTAGCAAGTGTGCGTTTCATTGTCCATATTCTTATAAATTTAATAATTAGAATGAATTATCTTTAATGTATTTTTTTTAGATATATAAACTCAAGAAACTTACATAATTTTTGCGCCACATTACAAGTTTATTTGAATTTGTGTCACTCCTAAGATTTTCCCACGGCCTCCGAATGTCTCTCTTACCCTCTGAAAGTGTTTGTGTTTAGAAATTATTTATAGCGTTATTTTTAATAAATAAATCTATTTCAGACTATAAAATACTGTTCTAGCTGTTGATATGTCCCCTTTATATTTAAAACTGAGATAACTTGTGAGTAAATAGTTGTAAATGGTTGTATATATTTCCAAGTTTGGAAAGTTATGTAGATCTCAAATGTGCTTTCATGTCCATAGTGCTTACATATTTAATAATAAGAACGAATTATCTTTGATGTCATTTTAGGTTTTTTCATATAAACTCGAAAAACTTACATAATTTGTGCACCACATTACAAGTTTGGCAAGAAAAAATCTTTAACAATATTAAAAACCATGTGAGGATTGAGAAAGATTAAAAAAAAACTATTTTGCTATTTGACAATTTGGTAAGCCTACATGTATGTCTTTGTCTTTCAACATATTTTATTTGCCATTGTTATTTATTGTGATATTGTTTGAAAAAATTGTATATTAACATGTTTTTTTTCAATGCATTCTTTGTATGGAACAATGTAAACCAAAAAGTATAGGGACAGGGGGAAGCAGTTGCAGAGTAAAGCGGAAAAGCTTTTAAGCACCCATAGAATGGCCTTAACTACTTGTTTATTTTAAAATGATTTATGTGAATAAATGTGTTTATTTCAAAGTTTATTTGCTGTTGTTCTCTCAGATCATATTTAAACCGGCCACTTTTCATATCCAAATGAATGTTTTTTTAATAGACATTTTCAAAGATACACTTGAGTGCACTTTATACACTAAAAATACACTTGAGCGTTTTTTTTTCTTCAAAAAATACACTAGAGCGTATTTAAAAAAAAAATACACTTGAGCGTATTTTTTTCCCCAAATTTTTCAAAAAATACACTAGAGCGTATTTTTTTCAAAAAATACACAAGAGCGTATTTAACTGTATTTTTTCATGTTTTCCTAAGTAAATTAAAACGCTTAAAATACGCTACAAGTGTACTTTTTGGGGAACAAAAAAAAACGGTAAGCGAATTAATACACTTAAATACACTTAAGCGTATTAATTCACTTAAAAACACTAAAGTACACTTTAAAATACACACAAAAGTGCATTTATACACTCAAAAAGTGTATTAACAGAAAAATGCACTTGTTTAGTTAAATGCGCTTTAAAGCGCATGTTATTGGCACCATATTTTTTTCAGCAAAAAATACGGTGCCAATAACATGCGCTTTAATGCGCATTAAAAGCGCATTTAATGCGCATTAAATGCGCATTTAGTGCACTTTTTCGAGAAGGGCCGGTCATCGTGACAAAGGAAAATGGCTGGTGTGAAATCACAACAAAGATGTCATCGTTCATGTTATCGGCTTAGATAAACAATCAACACTGATTTGTTCCTGAATGGTCAACAGATTTACCACTTTTACCTTAAAGCGGTCGCTTAATTCAAGACTCGGGCATCAAAATACACTAAAATCAGCGATCGCGTAAGACAAAAGCCGCTTAATACAATATGAAAATATAGGTAACACGCTCGGGCGGGATTTAAAGTGGTCGCATAAGACAAAAGTCGCTTAATTCAAATGGTCGCAAGCACAAGATTGACTGTATTCACAGCTGAATTTCTCTGTTCTTTTTTCTTAAATATATATCAATGATTTTTTTCAACAGTATTTTCAGACAGTTCAGCCTTCATGCACAGTCTCAGTTTTCCTAGCCATTTTGAGTCTAATCGGTATTTTTATGCCTCCGGTAGGGTTGCATATAGCAGTTGAACTGTCCGTCAGTATGTCAGTCAGTCTGTCCGTTTGTCTGAAAAAACTTTAACATTGGCCATAACTTTTTCACTTTTGAAGATAGCAACTTGATATTTGGCATGCATGTGTATCTCATGGAGCTGCACATTTTGAGTGTTGAAAGGTCAAGGTCATCCTTCAAGGTCAAATGTCAAATTTATTGCGTCTGTCCGTCCGAAAAACTTTAACATTGGCCATAACTTTTTCAATATTGAAGATAGCAACTTGATACCGGTATTTGTGTTTGTTTAACCCTCATGTCTTAAAACAAAGTCAACAATTTAAGTTGTACTAATACACCTTAGACTCATTATGTGGTCCACTTGACAATAATGGATTTTGAAAACAGTCAGTAACATTATACAAATAGTTTGACCCCTTAATGGTGAATGTCTTTGTTCCAGCGGTTCAGATTTGTAATTTATTCTAGCGTATTGCTGAAATATCAGTGCCAGTTTTACTTGGATACTCATTGTCTTAAAACTATATGAAAAAGTCACAAATGGTAATATGTGCCTTACAAACATTATGTGGTCCACTTAAAAATGAATTTCTGGAGCTTTAGGGGTCTTCTCCCCCCCCCCCCATGCCCCCCACAGCACCAGGGGTGTGACCCACCCAGCAAAATTGTCAGGTTTTCCGACATTTTCAAAACATGTAGATCAAAACTTTTAGACTGTGGCAAAATTAGAAACATTCAACAACAAGTAGCAGCGTTATTGAAACTGTGCTGAAATCTTGATGTGACCTTCAGCTTACAATGTCACACAGGCCTTTTCCAGCCTATGCCATGGGGCTGAATTTCAGCCCCATTCCCAATGCAAATCTGGTTGTTTTTTTCCCAATTGAAAAAAAATATTCCCAATTCCAATTTTTTTAATTTATTTTTTTAACTTTTAAATATATAATATAACCTGATCCAGTGTATATTCTGTTGCCTTGAATTTGTTTTAAAAACAGTAAAATATTTTCTTAATTGATTAATTAAGACTTTCCTTTTTTCCCCTCAATAAAGGCCTGGCCCTTTCCCCAAAATCAGATAAAAAAAATGAATTTATCACACATGTTCATAATATTTTGTAAAATTGTAATAATATGTAATCAAAATAGTCGTTATTTACCAGTTAACTGCTTCTTTGAAATATAAGAAACACTATTTACATGCGATTATTTTTCCCAATTGAGCCAGTTTTGCGAATATTTTTTTTCCCAAAATGGGTTTTTTCACGATACAAAATTCACTAAATTTCAGATTGGCGTTTTCCCAAAATGGAGCGGAAAAGGCCTGTCACAAGCCACATGCAGTATTTCATAATTTTGCATGTTAATTGTCACAGATTAAAATAACTGTATTCAATATAATTATTCAATCAAATAAAATTACTCCCACAACTGTATTACTTAAAGTAGTGGTTCAATTACAAGTATCCTGTTTAATGTTTAAGCCTGAATGGCTGACTTATTATGCTTCATATGCTGTGAGTGAATCTGGGCAGTGTTTTGTCACCATTTTGGGAATGGGGCAGGGTCCCATTTGGATCATTGGGAAATTGCGTTGTTTTGGATCAAACTGGGAAAATGCGTTGTTTTGGATCAAACTGGGAAATTGTTGTTAAATATTGTGGGTTTTTTTCCTTACAAATACTTTAACATGGATATTTTTTGGATTGAGAAATTGCGTTGGTTTGGCTTAAACTTGAAAATTGTTGTTTGTTAGTTTTTTTGCTTACAAATACTTTAACATGGAGATTTTTGTCAATATTATAATATATAAGGTTCCACTAATAAGTCTGAATAGTGATGTAAACTACTTTAGCTTAAGCTGAGGTTTATTTTTTGTTAATTGAATTATTTATTATATTTATGGGAACCTTCAAAATGGAATTTTAGGTTATCATTTACAAAAAACATATTTGATCAGGAATCCCAAAATTGACCCCAAAACACACTGCTAGGTGCATGAAAAACAATACAGACATGTTCAACTTTTGCATGTATACCGTATATTACAGTTGGATAAGATTATTGATTTAATTATGATATGATTGTGTTTGAACTTAGTTCTCAACAAAGTTAAAATCCTAGTAAAAAGAGTGAGGAATTGAAGGGGTGCTGGCATGTTAGCAGGATCAAACAAGTGATTTTGTGTCAATAACAATCTTTATGAACTTTATACACAGCTTGCATGGAGACCTAGGTTGGCATTGTATTGGATGCTAGTTAATGTGCATGGACCTATCATGATGGAGTTTACCGTAATTACTCTATGTTTTCGGACACTCTAAGTTTATGGACACCCCTTTTTTTAGCAAAAATAATTATTTTCGTGACTCTTAATTTTCGGACACACGAGTTTTTGTCCATAATTAATGTCTCTAAGTTTTCGGACAGTATATTTTACAGCGCTATTTTACCAAATTTCGGTCCTGTTTTCGATATCTAATGACACTTCGATCATGGGGTTTTACAACCAGATTAACATCATAAAACATGGCAGGTGCATGCCTGAGGGCAACGGACCATTACATATGTGTTATTGGGTAAATACCCTTGTAAACCGGTATTAAACAATGGTTTCGCCCGATAGCATAAGCGTTATGACAATTACCGGGGGTAGTGCCAATTAACAGTTCAATTATCTACCGCAATGGTACTCCCCCTTCTCAGTAAAATAACTGTGGCAAATACTTAACGCTTCAAAGTGTGATGCACCCAGGATTGCAAGTTTTACGAACAATGGAAGGTGTTTGACAACAACTATCGGAAATAAACAAACAAATAATTTATAGTTTCCTTTTTTATTTCGTAAATAACAGGTTCATACTAGCAAGTATCGGTACATTACATGCTCACCTTTGAACTGGTTGGTCAAAGTACAACCTTGTACTAACTTTCTGTCAAATAAATTAAGCTTTTAAAATTATTTAAAATGCAGTGCAATCATATATAACTGTAATTTGTACTATACGACTATACGGCATGGTATTTAACAAGCGCGTGCTATTACCGTTAGTCGTTGATATAATTGGCGCTATTTTCGGACACTTCAGTTTTTGACTCTAAGTTTTCGGACACCTGTATTTTGTGAATATTTTTCGTATCTAAGTTTTCGGACACGAAAAAAAATAATTATTTTTAAGTGTCCGAAAACATAGAGTAATTACGGTATATATATATATATATATATATATATATATATATATATATATATATATATATATATATATATATATATATATATATATATATATATATATATATATATATATAGCAGCAGCTGCCATGCATAGATACCTAACCTGAGATTGCACGTGAGGCCTGTTATGTCAAGGGCGAGACCAAAGTTATTGTATATAGAAACAAGAAATATCTTTAAAAAAGATATACGGCGTGATAGTTCAATGAATGAGATCAAGGATAGCGAATGTCTTTTTCTGTGCAATTCTTAGCTGCATCACATGCAGTACAGGAGTTACGCGGAGTTTTCGCGGCTTATTTTACATTGTTACATATTGCTGGTCATAAACCTATATATATATATATGTGACCATTTCGTATTTTACCATACTTTAGAATAATTATGTCGGTCAAGTTCACTCCACATTTAAATGATACGCGACTGGTTTCTACGCTCAAGCAATCATTCCTATTGTTAGTTTAAAATTGTTGTTAGTTTAAATTGATGGTTAATAACTTGTGTAGGTATCCTCGAGGAGTGTAGTGATGTACGGATCACATTGACCACGGAGTTCAGAGCAGGAAGACGTATTCTTCGGGCATTTATTTCACGTTCAGAATTCGTTAGTTTTATCTTTTTTGTTATACAGGTATGTTCAAGTATTTGTCTACTTGCTCGGTTCATTTCTCACAGTTTGCGCGTATTTCTTATACGAGTAATTCTTTTATTTTTCGACTTAAAGTTGTAGTGTTCGAACGTGGGTATAGTTTCTATTTTAACATTTTATCACTGTTCTTTGTTTGCACTGTATCACGTAATCCACTTACAGTTTCACCAATGGATGAACAAGGCATGATTGGATTGTGTGAGTGAAGAGATAGTATTCAGAACCACATTTTGGTAAGTGCAGGCCTTGAAGAATCCACTCGACCGTTCGCATATGCGAGTGAAGTTGACGGTCGGGCGAGTAAGATTTGTTTAATACTCGACCGACGGGGCGAGTGCTGTTTTTCAATTTGAGAAATATAAATTCAGTTCCAAAACTCCTGCCACATCGATACAAATTGCGAACAATTTTTCGAACCAACAAAAAATAGGTTTAGTACACAAAGAAACTGCACTTTCGTTTTGACAATGAAAAATGACGTCACTGGCACGGTAAAAATAATTCTCAAAATCGGCTGAGCTCTTTTCGTAGGTGTCAGTGCTCTGAGCTAATCGATTAAAAGTGAAAAAAACTGATAAATATATTGGTTATTCCGTGAAGAATAAAATTACATTTTAATGTAAATATCCTTACAAAAATGACACATAACTGGTTAATTATAATACTTCTTATATTTAATTAAAAATAAACAGAAACAATAATTATTAATAAACAGAATAATTCGTGATCAGAAGCCTTAGCTAAAATTTAATTACCATATTGTAACCTTTTGTCAAGCAAGCGTGTCTTTCAGTAAAAGTTTGTCTGAAATATTACAACTCAGCATGGAAAAGGGTTCCATTTTGAAATATCTGCAAGCTGGTGGAGACAGGGAACACAAAGAAAGGTCATCAAAACGAGAGGTGGAAAGTATTGAGAAAAGGAAACAGTGCATAAAACATACGGAAAGCAAATAAAATCCGTCAGATAATGTAGTTAATTTGTTTGCAGTTTAGTGTCATTATGTAACGTAGGTTAAACAGGTTTTGGTTGATCAAAACTATAAATATAGATATATTTTTTAATGCAGGGCGAGTCGATTTAAGTGACGGGCGAGTGGCTCTGGAAAAATTCTTCAAGGCCTGGTGTTTATATTACAACACATAAATTTCAAAACGCTTGGTACTAAATATGTTGAATATAATGCATATGCTTGAAGAAACCGTTAAAGAAATATAAAAGAATATACAAATAAGACATGTACATATCTATACAGTTAACACAATAGTATCCCGATATCACTCACATTTAGATATCTGGATATGAATTATGGCATATGTTAAGATCCTTTCTAGTAAAACGGTTTCGGCTCAATTACTCAGTTGAAACAAAATGAGCTAATTTATTGTCATTGAAAATGTGAAACCTTATATCATGGTTAAGATAAGAAATTAATATTGGTTTGATGGCTGGATTCAAGGTCTATGTGATGATTATAATTTATAGTACACAAATGGTTTTAGTCAAATAAATTGAGATCAATGTATGTTATTTAAATGGTACTTTGCATTATGCGCATGGTGTTGGTTTTGCAATTCAAAATTACTGAAGTAAAACTATATGGTTTCCGCTTAATAGCTGAAAACATGAAATAATATTGTCTATCTGAATTGTTAATTCATTAGTGTTCAAAATTATATCTATTGTTTAACAAGTATAGCATTACATGTTAATTGAAGGTGTTGGTATGTCACTTTTAAGGACTGCTATGTAAATTCCAATTTAAAACAAAAGAAATGTCAGCATACAAAAGGCAGCAATTAGCGTATAAGCACATTGTTCTTCAATTCTAAGCTTTATCATACAAAGCAATCAGTGCCTCTTTGCTCCTGTCACTGTTAAACAAAGAAACAAACTTTGGAAGAGTTTATAGGCTTGAATACATTAAATTTGATATCTCTCCCCATTGAATTCCGTTCAGCTTAATTGGCATGTTACATGTAGCTCAATAGAAGATATTTTATACCTATTGAAATGTTACACATTAACTTTGTTTTGTTTAAAATTTACAAACTGATATTGTGTACATACACAAACCATGATACAGCAATAATGCTACATGGTAGTGCAATACGTATTTACAACAATGAAACATTTGGAAAAAAATAACATGAAAAAGTAGAACATGTTTATGTTTAATTTTACATCTAGCACATATATATAAGTTGTTTTCCTTTTCTCACTTTTAATTCATGCATCAGTTGCTGTAAAAGCTGAATTTTTAAATTTATTATTGTTAAGCTGCTAATTTTAAAATAATTCATAAAAAAATTACATTTCATATTGCACTGTTGAATTATCAAATTCCAAATACTAATTTTTGATGTTTAAACAAGAGTACTTTTAGCACCTGAACATACAAAGTATCAACTCCGGGATACTGAATAAGTAATTAAATTGATGTTAAATGATATATAAACCTTGAATACATTCTCATGTTACAATCTGATTTTGATTTTTTTACTTTCAGTTTTTCTTCTATCCAATTCCTCGCTGGGTATTGCAATACTTTGAAAACAGATGGCACTTCAATAAAAGAGAACAACAAATGCCACACTTGAGAGGTGTGTTATTCAGCTTGTTTGCATTTATGTTCTGCTAATTTGGTTTTTATACACAGATCATCGTTTGACCGATTAATGGTATAGCACTTTGTATTGCGACGAAAGAAATTCGAGGGAGAACATTGGATTATATATAAAATAATTGTACAACTTAATTGATAAACAACATGAATTGGATGATCAGTACAAAGTTTAACAAAATAAAAAGATGTTAAAATCATTGAATCAGAACGTTCTAATTATTCAAAATAAAAGATGAATATGTCATTAATGTTACACCATGTTTCATTTTAGTTTGCTTACATATTTGAGGAAATTAAAATGTTTATAGAGTCAGATGCCCAATTTTCTTGGACACTTCTTTTACTGATCATCTCAATGACAGTGGCACTTTTATTCCCGATTACTCGACACTTTTTACCAGATATAACATACTCTTTGTAATGAATCATAAATTCAGAGTTTGCTGTGGAATACTAGGTAATACAAAAGCAATCCACACAATTTTGGAATATTCCTCTTTTCTGTATGTAGGTATAGCAAAGAGTTTGGATTCAGATGAGACGCCACGTTCTATCTCAAGTTACCACTTAAACTACCGTAAATTTGCGGCCATAAGTCGACCTAAAAACGCTCCCAAAATTGACTTTAAAAGTCAACTCGACTTATGGATGAAGTACTAAATAAAAATAAAAAAAAACACATATTTCTGTGCCGTTTTTTTTTAAAGTAATAAATCTCTGAAGCGGAGGAATGATGACTGTTTACGATAAGGCCGAGTCGTCTTTTACTTAAATGTCCGCCGATAACAAAATACTGCATGTTTACATTGGTTTTTAATTCATTAATCTTCGTTATAAGTCCAAATTAAAGCATGTAAAAATAACTTCGAAAATATTAAACATTTGTGACGTACGGTAAAGTGGCGAAATTTATACATAGCAATTATGATATTGATACATCGTCCGTTGTCTGCTAAGAACAATAGAAAATCGACTGCCGACACTTGTACCCATTTAAAGTTAATCCGTGTAAATACAAACTGTCAACAGATGCAGGTGTCTTAATGCCACCAATTATCGCTTCTCGGCCTTTTGACTAAGATCAGAGTGTAAAGTGTATTCTTTATTGCGTCACACCTAAAATAGTTATCCGTTAATGATATGCACAACGGTTCTGCTACAAACTACTTCTGACCAATCAAAATTAATTACTCTGTCGTTGGATACGCCTTTAACCAATCGCTATTGTTCAACTTCACATGGTATATTTTTTTATTGGATGAAGGTGTGGTTTCGTTGATTTATTCACAACTGTCCCACAATTTATGCATAATTGTTTCGTAAATCAATAGATCTCATCTGAGTGATGATTTCATTCATTGTTTGATTATAATAATATTACGCACTCACCCTGGATTATTAAAAAGTGTAATTAGACACATTAAATACACAATTACTTTCGATTAGCTGCTTAGTATTATTAGATAAGACGTTTTTCCAGAATGCAGAAAATATTCCTTGGGTATCTCGTGATTTACGAATATGTATATAACAGTCGAATAGCGAGCGATGCGAGTGTTGGTAAATTCACGTGTTTCATGCATAATGGCGAAAGCGTTTTTGATTATTTGAGAGCAAGTTACAATTATTTTGACCATATAATGCATTTCTGCGTTCAAGATTTTAACGAATTTTCACATCAATAGCACTAACACTTTAATACAAAAATATCTGCTCATCATATATATGCTGAAAGTTATTACGTTAAATGGGAAACTAATTTTGATTTGTGAAATATATATTAAGTTCGAAATAATCAATGATATGTTATTATGATTTTTGAACAATAAAATATATTTTTCGTGATAATAAATAATTGAAACGTTGAATGTTTCGTTTTAAATATATCCTTATTATTAATATCCCAAAAAATGTCAACTGCCAGTGCAAAAGCCCTCAGAACCATGACTAAAAGGTCACTTAAACATGTCTGAGATATTGAGGAAATTTACCCCCCGACTTATGGCAGAGTCAAGGCAAAAAACCAAGTTTTTCTAGCCACATTATACCCCTCGACTTATGGCCGAGGTAGACTTATGGCCGCAAATGTACGGTACATTCCTTATGAAGACTATTATTTGTGTTGTCACTTGGAATCTATTTCTTCAGGTACATTTAGATCGTATATAAAATAAAAAATTATAACATTACTAGCACAAATTAATAGTAATGTTATTTTTTGAAAACAAACTGTGAACACCCTTGGTTATATTTAACATGTATTCCTAATCAAGTTATGCATAGATTTCCCATATGTCACGCTTCCCCTGCAAAGGAATTCAAGAACTTATCATGAACTCTGTTCAAGAACTTTTCTTGAACAACAAATGGGACTTCATGAACTCATTGCAGTTCTTGAACTTGTTAATGAATTTAAAGTATCAAATCTATTGCTTTCATACTTGCAACACTTACTAACTATCATAAGGGGACTGTGCAGGCAAAGTAATGTAACTCTGACTGGCATTTTCACATAATTATGGCCCCTTTTATACCTAGAAAATTGAAAATTTTGTTAAGTTTTGAGTTTTGGTCAATTTTATTCCTAAAGTATCAAAGCTATTGCTTTCATACATGCAACACTTACTAACTATCATAAGGGGACTGTGCAGAAAAAGTTATATAACTCTGACTGGCATTTTGATAGAATTATGGCCCTTTTTTTACTTAGTAACTTTGATTACCGCTCTCGTGTATAAAGCGCAGGCTGTTTTTTTAATGCAAAAATGGACAAAAAAATATTTAAAGACAATGAAACCATCGAATCGGACCGAAAATGGCCGCCATTTTACTATTGCGCAATCCAATAATCCGGGGCATTGGAAAACTTAATTAAGCATTCAAAGTAGGAAGGGTCGTTATGATTAGGAGCATGGGTTGCATAGCACTATACTTTTCTTACAATTTTGTAATTTTCTAGCAACAGATTAACAGTCCACATGCATTTCGTGTAAAACACTAGAAAATAAGAATTCGTGTTCATTGTTTGATTCTTCCTCGGGGAACGCATGGGTATTAAATTTGAATGTCGCATGGGAGACAGGGATACAGTTGTTGAGGTATGCGGGCATTCCGGATGTTTGAAACACCATGTGAACGTTCAATATTTATACACACAAAATGCAATTGCATATTTTCACGTTCTCAAGTGGCAATTAGTGTCTCAAATGTCAATTAGCATCTCAACAAATTGTGGCACATATTACTCAATAAAAGCTGCCAATCAATTACAAAGTGCAAAATGACCCCCTTTCACACCTACCGTTACCCGCAAAAAAGACCTCGTTCGCACCTACCCTGGCCTGCTCTCCGCAATTTCGGCAACAGTCCCAAGTTTAATCAAACAAATTTATTTTTGACCAAAACTTCTTCTACCGTACCGACTTCTTGTTGTTTTGACAATGGCCCCTCAGTCTTAACGATTATAGGGTGGTAGTTTTCTGGGGGGAAAGAAAGGTGGCCATTTTGATTATTAACGATTACACAACATTTTTTTACCAATTTAGCAGCCAGGATAGCGTTATATCAATGTATAGCGTGCACAAGCTTTTTAATTTGAATTTTGGAGGTAAAACACTGGGCGCTATACGAGGAAACCTACAGTATATTGTGTGTTTAGATCCAATTTACTTCTAAAATATCAAGGCTATTGCTTTCAAACTTCAAATACTTTATCACTATTATGAGGGTTACTGTACCTGGCAAGTTTAATTTTACCTTGACCTTTGAACGACCTTGACTTTCAAGGTCAAATTAATAAATTTTGCTAAAATTGCCTTAACTTGTTTATATATGTATGATCAGATTCGATTTATACTTTGACAAAACAACACTTACCTGACATAACACAAGAGACTCCAACCAAACCATCCCCCACACCCCACCCCAGAATTCCACCCCCCCCCCCCCTCAGATTTTTTTCCATTTTTTTGTTTTTTTGAAATATCATCTAATAAATGACCACACCCCACACTATACAGGGTGTAAACTATTTTTTTAGAACAAATGTCATGCATGTTTACTAATCACATATGATTAAAAAAAAATCTCATTACTATTTTCAGTAAAAAAGGATATTTGACTGGTTTTCAATGTTTGTTTTGCACATGAAGTCAAGAAGACTACTTCCTGTCAAAATAAACAAAATGGCGGACACATTTTTATGATTACAGAAAAGACACAATTGTAAATTGTTTCTTCAATGCTAATAGGATCTTAACAATGTACATGTAAAAGCATTTCTAGTGATTTAAACTTATTCTTATGTTTTTCCCAAAAGATTTGAGTTTGGAATGGAAAACATTATTCCAATTGAGGTAAGAATTGTTACTTTCACCTTTACACTGAAATTAGTTGAGAAATTGAAACAATTGTGTTTCAACTTAGTGGTCACTTATCAGTGAAATGATTGTTGTTATATTTAAAACTTTATGCAATGATTGTGTTTCATGCATCAGGGTGTAAACTGTTTTAACACTTTCCCACTCAGAAGCAAAGTGAAAATGGCTATGTGTAAACAGCATAAAACCAGAACAGCCTGCGAGTAACTCGCAGTCTGTTCTGGATTTATGCTGTTTTCTGCACATCAGTATCTAAGGGTTGGAAATGAAGCCTTTAAAATTTGAATCTGGTTAAAGAAGGTCTTTAATTGACATTAATTTTCCGATGGACTACAAAGGCATGAAAATACGTATCTATAAGTGGTATTAAAAAAAGGTTAAAAAAGCCTCATGTTTATTTCAGATGAAAGTTACAATAAAATTAAATACAAACATGATCCAAATTGACATATTATAATTTATAAATTTCTTATTACATTGTTATTAATGTTTCCTCATTGTAGACATGGTTTAATAATAATCACAATTATATATTCTTACAAATATAACAATTTAATTGATTCATAATTATATACAATGAATAATATAAAAATGAATATGCAAGTAGGAGCTTACCACCAGACAAGACCGCGCCCCCCCCCCCCCCCCATCATGTAACCATCTCATAAGCGCACAACGTTTTGTTTTACTTGTTATTTCAGTAACTCATAATTTACAATTTATAAATCTTTTGTCACAATATTTTCTCTTATTATTAATTGAAATTATTATAGTGAATAATAAAATGCGATATAGTTTCAGTTTCATGTTTTAAGGCAACCTATTATTAGCTAGGCGTTTCTCGGGTATTGTCATAACCAGCTCGTCGTCCGCCGTCCATCGTCCGCGTTGTGCTAAAACCTTACCATTGGCTCTAAAATCAAAGTGTTTCCACCTACAACTTTGAAACTTCATATGTAGATGCACTTGATGAGTTATACATGCCACACCCATTTTTAGGTCACTAGGTCAAAGGTCAAGGTCCCTGTGGCACCCGTTATGCGGTGCTCTTGTTTTAACTCTGACGGCTCTGAATTCTGAGTTTGTTTCATTAACTTCATACACTGTAACTCCAATATAGTGCGGTCTGTTATAACGCTGTGTCCAATATAACGGGGGGGGGGGGGGGGGGGGGGGGGGGGGGGGGGTGCTTGGATCCCGTTTTTTCTCCAACCTTCCATTTCTGATTCAAATCCATGTTATGCAACTTCATGTATTTTCATAAAATTCAAAGAAGCCGGATATCACAGCTTGATTGCTTTATCCGTTTGTGTAACTGATTTTAATCGATTATAGGTTAAACGACACTCGACAGCTAATTGGTGTTAATCTGTTGTGTAATGTCAATAAAGGTGTGAAAACTCGCCAGTCAGTGTTTATTACATGTATTCCCTATACGCCGTTCGTTGCGCTTGTTTCGATAAGGAACGTGCAAGCGGCATAATTATGAAATTAAAGTTATTCAAAACTATAAAAACATTCTTACATTGATATGATTGCAGTTTGACTCTATAAAAAAGGAGTGGCTGTAAAATAAACTGCGCACAGTATAAAACAAGTTTTTCTGTCATTTCATTATCATTCTAATATTTAGTCATTTAATTCATTTCGTGTACGAGAAATTAATTAAATAATCCAGACGATTTATTTACATGCTAACGCACTGTAATTGTTAACAGAGATTTACTTTTGCCCAGTATCAGAAAGTCCCCGAAAATCACGTTTTTTGCATGACGTCGTATGACGCAATTTGTACATGTACTGATTGCATTTAATCTAAATTTAGATTCGCTTTTTCCAATGAAAGCTTTGCCCCATAATGCACTGTTCTCTTTACACTTCTGAATAAAAGCGCTGAAGGCACTGAAGATGTTCGCTATTGCATAATTTAACACGCAATTCATTTTTGAAAATCAATCGCAAGTTTGAAATGAACACACGCCATTCAACTTTATAAAGTGTGTGTCATAGCGCACGGGTCGAGTTTTGTGTGCACTTTTTATCAGCCTTATTATTTCATAGAAATAACTCAGACAAAATAAAAACAACATGCTTTTTGGAAGTTCTGAAAGCATAGAAAGTATGATGAAAATGGTAATGATAACTTAAAATAAAGAAAATTTGCAGTCACCATCATATTAAAGGAATATTTTTGTCTAATATCAAATGACTATCACACCAAGAATATAAATTCATAATGAAAGTTCCGTGTACAAAACTTTTGATTTTTGACACCATATACAAATTCAAAATATACAACAATCTTCGTATCTTGTATATGGAGGAATAAAAGTATATAAACATTGCTGTTTATGCTTTACTTATTACCCGAGCAGTTCACATGGTGTCAACAACGCTAACATAAACATAGGTATAGAGCACTAATGCGCTTTTAGGCGTAGCTGTTTCAGTTTTCATCTTAGTGACTTTTACATAACGCCAACAGACACGCATGAATATTTTCGAATATTTAATAAGCTGATTCGAGATACAACCTCTGAATTTTTGCTACATCACTGCGTATGTGCTCAATTCAAAGGATGTAGCACTGTTCAGTGTAAGGAATTCCGGACTACACACTGTATGCTCAAACGACACAAATTGTGGCCCTGTTACAATTACGCGTTACAATCCATCTCGCAGAATTTCGCTTTCGCCTCCAAGATGAGATAACAATCATTAGCGAAATAGTATAGTGTCACGACAAGAGAAAATCGTTTAATTATCATACCACAATGTTTGCCGTACTTGGTCAGCACGTCTGGAAATCATTCCTTAATGTGTGGATAGGCTGCCATTATTAACAAGTTTGCTATTTTCAATTCAATTTTGTATCAAAAAGCATTGTTCTTAAATGTGGCATTTTCAATTCGCAATGAGATTTGTAATGACCCTCGTCATGCGAAAATGGGTCTTATTCCATATGCGCCCATCATATAAATAGCCCACTCAGCTATCTCTCCTTCTGGTAAGGAGAAACATAACATATTGAGTGATTTTAAAGCGAACAGCATCGCCTATGGCCTGACTGCGCAAAAGCACATGTTGGGTTTAACAAACGCTTGCCGAAACGCATAAGACCCATTTTCGCATGACGGCGCTATTGACGTGTGATTTAAATGTGTCGAAAGAAAACTGCGTTTAAATAAAATATAAACATACGATATATTTCGATAGTGAAGAAAGATACTCATAACAAGGCATATGAGGACACATATGAAGTGCTCTACCGTAGTATATATTTTATTTACTCACACTAATGTGTGGTTTGACAATGCTAACACACATTTCATGCGGTGAATATGCAGCTTACAAGTGAAAAACACAACACAATAGTTTAACCTTTGTTTAATTGTATTTAATTATTTAGAAAAGTAAATTGCTAATTTTATTTCAAAGTCAGCGTATACGCCGACTACATTTTTAAAAGACATTTATTGTTATAAATATATTTAATATAATATATTAAGTTGTTTTCGGTTTTAGCGATTAAAAAGCATTTTCGAGGTTGCCTATAGTATGCCTGTAGTAATTGATGAACTCATATCCAACTGTCTATGTATTGAGAACTGTGAATATAAACAAGCTTAACCTTCTACTAACCTTCTACTATTGCATTCGTATTATTATTATAAATTGTTTGTTATATTCGGGTTTAGCAATAATGAAACTTTTTTTTGTCTATCGTATCGCTGAAGTTATTGTTGAACTTATGTTCAACGTTTTATTAATTGAGAATATAAATAAGCGTCAACTTTTTCCCGAATCTCTCAATTTACGACCTGCACTACGTCATTGAGTTGTATGCGAGAGCGTAACCTATTGCGTTGTTATAACCCGTAAACTTTCCTTTGTTTATCGACAGGCGCATCTATTAATAGCCTCATATCATGAATGCCAAAACAACCGGGAAAAAGAACCACGTGACCAAATAGGACGCAAAACGCAAATACCATGCGACTACGACTTTTATTATGTAAGAACGCTCCGCGAATCCTTTGAAGTCGGAGCCTTGTGATTGCTATTACGTAAATAATTGACCTCTAACTGAAGTAAGCAAAGGAAACGCAGCACCTAATTGACCAATTCCTTCTATGTGCGAAGGCAGATTGAATTTTACTAATGTATGGTTTGCCTATTATAACACACATTATAATGCGGTAAATATGCGACTAACAAGTAAAAAACACTATAATTAAACTTTTGTTTTGAATTAAGTTATTTAGAAAACATTATTCCAAACCTTATTTCAAAACAGCAAGACTACATTTTTTAGAGAATATTATTGTTATATTTAAATGTTTTTTAACAATTTCAGCGATAATGAAACATTGTTGTATGTTGTCTATCGTATCCCAGTAATAATTGTTGAATTCGTGGTCAACGTATTATTAATTGAGACCTGTGAATATAAACAAGCGTAACCTTATACTACTGCGTTATTCTCACACGGACTCCCCTTTGTTTATCGCCAGCCTCAGATTTATGAATGAGCTGAGCGAAAATACTACGTCACGCACACGCAGCAGAAAGTGAACTATTTTAATCATTCATAAACAATCTCCTCCGCGACACGTACAATACGATCATTGTTTATTGATTCTTTTCTATAAAACACCGTTCGAAAATATTGAATGTAACACGATATTAATATAATGTTTCCATTTGTGAATACACATAATTGAAGAACTCAAACCTCTTGCATAAATTATACAACTCTTTCTTGCGCGGATACGCAACGGGTATTGGGTTAATCATACCTAGGCCGTATCGACCTGAATTTCACACTAAGCACTTTAGACGGGCGCTAAAGCGCCCATCTAAAAATGGCGCATGCATGTTGCGGTGTTTACAAAATTCGTAAACATATTTACCGTCATAAATGTTGAAGATTATTACTTTTGTAAGTGATGTTGTAATTTTATTAGATTATCGGATTAACGTGCACGTAATAAAAGCGGTATGTACAATGTTGTCGATACGATGCGGTTTATATGCATGTATTTTTGGATGACAACACAGCTTACACTTTACAGGACCTATATTATAGGCTATACTATTGATGTTGTTATAGCCCCTGCAATAAATGAGCTCAAAACTTATTACGCGGATCCGTTTATAACGCTGTTGCGTGGCTTGGACCCTGTCATCCGCGTTATATTGGAGTTACAGTGTAGTTCTTGAACCCAAGTTCATTTACTCATTCATGAACTTACATGTCAGGAACTGAAGTTTCATGCACTTGAGTTCATGAAACAGTTATTGAATGAAACATCCCATATGTTGTGAGTTCATGATCAGTCCTTGAAATTCATGAACAGTTTTTGAAGTTCATGAAAAGTTTTTGAAGTTCATGAACAGTTTTTGAAGTTCATCACCAGTTCTTGAAGTCCATCAACAGTTCTTAAAGTTCATGAACAGTTCTTGAAGTTCATCAACAGTTCTTGAACAGTCCTAGAAACTTTCACTGGGCTGAAACCCTATTGCCTCAGCTAATTGCCTGCCCTTTGCACAATAATGTAGCCTGTATATACATGTATTATATTAAACAAAACAGATTAAATAAGGAACATTGGCACAATGTGTTTTAGTAATGTCAGTTTCTGACATAAGTTTGTGTATTATTCAATATATATATGTGTTTGATTATTTGTTAATCATGGTCAGAAAACTAAATTGTGTCCATGATTCATTGTCTGACTTTAATATAAAGTATCATCTAAACATTTTTTAGTTTGTTGTTGACTATGAATCATGGTAAGACAGAGACAAGATGCCTTCTGACCATGAATCATTGTCAGCAAGGGACAATACATCAGTATCATGATTAACAACAACATGAACCTGCTGGGAAACTTTTATTTTACTACATGTTAAATAATAAAAGCTAGCATCTTGTTTTTTCATCAAAATGTGGAATGTTTATCAAACGGACTGTGATTTATTAGATAGAAATTGCTGTTGACCTCCAGTCATGGTCAAACAAAGACTATAAACCATGATTAAAATATTACATTATTGCTTACAAAGTTAGAACCAGACACTAGTTATACAATTAATATCAATGTTTAAAAACTTGAATTTGAATTTTTTTTTAACTAACAATATTTCATGGTTCTGAAAACATGTTCTTTTTAACACAGTCAGACCAATGTCCAATGATTGCTGATCATACATGTAGTCATGATCGACCAGAGTAAAAGCCAATGGCACAATCAACCATGGTTAAACATGGTCAAACATGATTCAAGGTTTACATTTCAGCAATTAGCTTATTAAAAAGTAATTTATACAATTTTAAGTTTGATATGTACTGTAGACTTCATATTTGCATATACTACCTGAATAACTGATTATAAAATGGAATACTCTGTCACATAATAATATCAATTCACAAGCTATGGCTTCATTGGATTCTGATGTATATTAAATCAAGTTAAAATAATACTGATTTATTGGTATTACTGCCATATAGGATTACATAGAGAGGCTGAATGTGTAACTGTCTTTTCCTTTGCTAATGCACACTTTGGAGAATACGAGTTACCCTTTAATTTAACATCGATATTTGCACTGCATTCCGGAGGATTCCAGAGATAGCCGATGTACTATCACAGTTGATATCGGAGGTCTGATTTTGATGTTTAAAGTGATCACCCATCAATAGTAATTTTTGCTAGAATTTGGGGGTTTCAATACTGGTTCCTTGTTTTGTAACGTGAAATATTATATAATGGCTGTGTATGCAGAAACGAAGACTGATTCTGAATCAGAGACAAAATAGCATTCGACTTAAGAAGTACTATAGATCCACAAAGATATTAACAGCTAGTTATGGCTAAACTCAGTAGCAACATAGCAAAACGCACATAATAAAACAAAGATCATCTTTAACAATAGCATTAATACAAATTTAAAACGTTTAACTGCAGTTGTTAATAACACACACAAAGTAAAAATATATAAATTATGAAGTTATTATAACTTACCAATATGCCGCAAAGAAGATGGAATGTTTGCACATCAAATGTAACTAGGACAAATGAAACTGACATGTATCAAAAGCATAACGGTATGCCAGTAGTTAAAATAAGAATATCATTCAACAGCATGCATTTAGTGGCGAATATTCCCTTCCATATATATCACGGTACATCATTGTGGTAACTGTAAGTTTTAAATAATGTTCAGGGCCGTCGTGGGATGTTGGCCGGTGAGGCTATATCCTGACCACTTTTTGACAAAAAAAAAGAGAAAAGAAGGCTGAGCTAGGAGATGAATTGCTTAATCTTCTCTGGATCAGACATATTTTATCATGCTTCCTTATTTAAAAAAAACACCGATTTTTAAAACAAAACTGATGCAAAGGTAATAAAATCCTGGTAGTTCTATCCGTTTTCTAACTTTGTTGTTTTCTGATGGTACAAACGATGGTACAGGAAAAGAAAATACATCAAAGTAAGTAAAATGATTACATTCGCTATATTGCAATAATAAAAATACACGAAAAATGCTATATACCCTTCGTTCACATATTGAAGGAAATGAATAGTCCAAGAAACCCATACTTATAGCTGAACATAAGAAATGCAATATTGTACCGTAACTAGGACGGCAATTCTTGTGCAGATGTTGATTTCTGCCTGACGTTCAATTGAAGGTACGAGACAGATCTTGTATCAGAATCATTTGACCCTGTTTTTTTCAAATCAAAAAAAGGAAAGAAAAAAAAAAGGGCGATATCATGGTGTCCCTCTGCTCAAAATACAAAACTACGGAAGCCAATTTGGGACATTCCTATCTTTTTATAAATCAAATCTGCTCATGTCTACTTAGAATTAATCTTATATTATACTGCAAATAATGAATCCCAACATTGGCAGTTATTACCACAGAAGGTGCACACCTAAGAAGGCCATATTGTATATAATAATTATATGTACACGAATCTTACTGACAATGCCAGCTACAAATGCCACAAGCAAGAGGACGTTCTCTGTGCTTCGGCGAATTAGGACATATCTTATTAAGCACAATGTCTCAAACTAGACCCAACAACCTTATGACCAGTGCCCCAGATAATTATTTCGGTAATAGGGTTTTCACCCACTGATTTTGAAAAATAGGGTGATTTCATTCTTGGAATAGGGTGAAATGAGTTATAAGATGCATACAGTAAAACCATTGCTGCTTTACTTCTGTTGAAGCTGCACACAATTGTATTGATTCAATAAAACTGTAAACTAATATAATTAACTTTAATAAACTGATGTTTCATAACATCTTTAATCCTTGAAACTGTCAATAATATAAACTTTAAACTTAAAAAAAAATCGATAACACGAATGATTCGGCACTTATTGACTCTTGCTTTCTTGGTTCTATAAAGTTAGCGATCGACACATATTTTGGCGCAACAATTGCGGACGTCTTTCTCTTAGACATTTTTATTACGCATCGTATTAGAAACTGAAAGTACAGACACTTTACAAATATTTGCACAATGAACGACGGATTAAGTCAGATTGAAAACGCATGTATGTCGTCGTAAATAATTTTGTCAGCCGCTTTATTTAACTATGAAATCTAGTCCGCAGAGCGTTTGAATAGCTTTGACTGTTTTATTGCCCCGTCATCCAGGCGCTTGCTGAATAAAAGCGTCGCCGCGTAACGAAAATAATCACAAAAAATACCGAAAATGAGCAAAGTTTTTTCGATCAAAGCTATTGTATCGTACGCATCAAATAAGACGAATGTGCGTAAAAGGCAAATCGGGTGCGTTTTCAATACGCATGATATTGTATTTCTTTGCGTTTTTAAACATTTTAATAGGGTGAAAGACGCAGATACGCAGCTTATCTGGGGCACTGCTTATGACTGCACGTTCATAAGCAAAGAACGGACACTCTTGACTTAGCTAAAATTGCAGAGGAGTTCGTTGCTCGAGAATAACTTTTAAAGGTGTTACAGCACTGCAACTTAGCAAACTAACAAACTGTTTTCAAACTATTTTCCATAGTTTATCGCATTTGCAAATAATATTGAGCCTGGTGCGTCGCCGTGTAACTTAGTAATATTGTGCACTTTATCCTCGAAACCTCCCAGATGTCACAATTCAGCTTTTTTGGTTCAAAAATGTTTTTAGGGGCGGGGGGGGGGGGGGGGGGCTGGGGGGTCATGCCCCCCCCCCCCTCCCCTAGTAACTTTGGCGCTCGCAGGCCTAAGGCACTTAGAGCCTGACCACTCTTTCAAAAGTTCGACGACGGCCCTGATGTTTGAGGAAAAGGATCTGATGTATTATAATAAAAATGGTTTATGTAAGAACCTACTTTATTATAATTATAATTACATGTTCATAACATGTCATTTATTAGATCAATTAAAAGTCTGGTGTGTTAAATAATCTGGTTTAAAGTGTTTATCTACAAAGCCTTGTTTTGTGCAGTTTAAAATAATCAATACACTCATAACCCAATAGTCAGGTGACAGTGTACATAGTGACACTGTTTACTCCTATCATACAAGCGCCATTTGACGGTTAACTTGGTTGCTGTTCAGTTTGAAATTTCGTATTACTTGCCTGTTTTTAATAACATTGTTTGTGTGTTTTCTGTGATATTCATTGTAGACATGCTTGTACATAATTATTACAATTGATTTAAGATTGTAAAATCTTGTTTGTTGAAAGGGAATTATCAAAATGGCGACATCTGCAATTTCAAGACATTCACACAAAAATGTAAAATTAACAGCATTGTGTAATAGCCATAGTGAGTTGTGCTGCTCCAGATCTGTTGAGCTTAATCACAGGTACCTGATTTAATTAATTAATTTAATTTAGATGTTGTTAATCAGTATTTTAAATAATGGTATTGTATGATGAAATTACTATCGTCCATAGTTAGTCATTGAGATTATTGTTAGCAGTTGCTTTATTTTTATGTCCTAATCATTACAATTGCGTGTAATTTGTTGGTCAGCTTTTTATTTACTTACTGTTTGAAAAAGATGTTTATTATATAATGCCATTTTTAAATTCAATTAAATAATAACTATACAGATGTAAATCAAATCTTCAATAACTTAATTCAGAAAACTTAAATCATTGTCCCATTCTAATGTTATCCTTAACTATAAATGAACAAAATCAGTCAACTAATATCGACTTTGATTTATAACATTTTTGCAGATAGAACAAACTTACAAACATTTACTTAATGACCTGTCCGCAGACTTGGCTTTCAGGCTACATCTTATATAAACCAATAAACCTTTTTATCAATGTATATATTTTATGTTCTCCAACCGGGTGGGAGCTTAATGTATCACTTTATTGATAATTAATATAAAGTTTGATTTTGTGTTTCGATGGAATTGAGTTAACTTGTGTGTAAATCAAGATTCTCTGCTTATTATATCTGTCATACTCCATTCTCGTCTGCCCATCCTTCTGTCTGTTTGACTCAGGTAACTAGTTTCTGGGTTAGACCTCAGAAAATAATGATCAGAATTTACAAAACAGTTGAAACCTTTTTAAAGGGTTGACAAGTTAACCTATTATCAAACAGTTAAAATATATCATAAAGGGACATGCACACAGATAAAAAAAAAATCCGCTTTGATTAAATTTCATTGAGTTTTTGCAGTTTGGCTAACAATAAGTAAGACAATATTATATGAAATTGTTCGTGTTTGCACACAATTTCATGAACAACTGAACCTATGTATATTAAATGGTGTAATGATTCTTCTGGACGTTATTAATACTTTGTAAAAAGTAGATATCTGAAACATGTAAGCCAATATCATGTACTTTTTTTAGTCAGGTATACAAGAGTTGTGAGCATTTTGTGAGGTTGTTCTGGTCTGTTGATCTGTCAGTGAGTATATACATGTTGACCAAATTGTCTCAGAAACCACAGGGTCCTAGATTGTTAGTTATTTTGCATGTAATACTTTAAGTGGTTCTCTGCTCAGTTTGTTTCAAATCATGTTGATGGGGTCAAAACTTTCCACCCCAAGTGATCAGATGTAGAAACACCTTTATTGTTAACTAAATAAACCTTAAAAAATCTTCTCTAAAACTGATATTTTGTGTGTAACAAAGTATGGTAGTCCTCTTCAAAGTTTGCTCAAATCACGAGTCTGTGGTCAAAACTTACCAAGCCTATGGGTCAAATGATTTATTTAGACTGATGTAGTAAATAACATTAAAAATTGTATTCTCTGAAACCACAAGGTCTGGGGTTTAATGTTTGGTGTTTAACATCGGAGGGGACTTAATTATGGTGTGCCCTCTGTGTGTCCGTGAGTCTGAGAGTCCATCAGTCTGTCACACTTGTCTGTCTGTCTGTCTGTCTGTCTGTCTGTCTGTCTGTCTGTCTGTCTGTCTGTCACACTTGTCTGTCTGTCTGTCTGTCTGTCTGTCTGTCTGTCTGTCTGTCTGTCTGTCTGTCTGTCTGTCTGTCTGTCTGTCTGTCTGTCTGTCTGTCTGTCTGTCTGTCTGTCTGTCTGTCTGTCTGTCTGTCTGTCTGTCTGTCTGTCTGTCTGTCTGTCTGTCTGTCTGTCTGTCTGTCTGTCTGTCTGTCTGTCTGTCTGTCTGTCTGTCTGTCTGTCTGTCTGTCTGTCTGTCTGTCTGTCTGTCTGTCTGTCTGTCTGTCTGTCTGTCTGTCTGTCTGTCTGTCTGTCTGTCTGTCTGTCTGTCTGTCTGTCTGTCTGTCTTGTCAGTCAGTCAGTCAGTCAGTTAGTCAGGAAGATAGCAACTCATATTTGGCATGCATGTGTATCTCACAGAGCTGCACATTTCGAGTGGTGAAAAGTCAAGGTCATCCTTTAGGGTCAAAGGTCAAATATCATTGTATCTTTCTTACCTAAAACTTTAACCTTCGTTAAAGTTTGGTCCTTATTTTTTTTATATTGAAGATAGCAAGTTGATATTTGGCATGCATTTGTATCTCATGGAGCTACATGTTTTGAGTGGTGAAAGGTCAAGGTCATCCTTCAAGGTCAAATGTCAAAAATTATGGCTTGAAAGCGACGCATTAGGGGGCATTGTGTTTCTGACAAACACATCTCTTGTTTCATGAAACTTTTAACATGGACAAATGCAATATGGAGATTATGCACGTCATTTCATTTTGTTCCAACATGTACGTGAAGAATTCTGGTTGCTATTGCAACAAATACACTAGAAATATTGCTGAAATTAGAAATATTGCTGAAAATGGTGGATCCTGCGATAGCTTCAAATGTTCTTCATATTTTTCATGAAAATTGAAACATGGATAAATGGCAATATGGAAATTATGCATGTCATTTCATTTTCTTCCTACGTCAAAAATTCTGGTTGCTATGGCAACAAATATATAAAAAATCTGACAATGGTGGAAAAATTCTGACAATGCTGGGGCCAGTAGGGGACAATTATTGCTTGGCAGTAGTCTTGCTGAGTTTAATGTTTATAGTAAAAACATGTATTTGCTCTAATGCTGTTTCTGACCACATTATACTAAGGGCCTTTAGCATCTTTTTGTGGGGTGGAGAAGCATTGATTATATCTGATTGCATATGAGATTATGGATAGTGTGGTTAAGATTTCAAATACTTAAAGTAGAAAACAATACAAACACATAGAATTATGCTTTACGTACATGTACATGTATACCCATATAATATAATTTGTCTTAAAACTGTACAAATGTTAAACAATTATGATAAACAAATATGAAGATGTGCAAGTAAGGCTTAATATGTTTCTTAACATTGAACCCTATTTCAACAATAATTTTTGTATTTACGCTTCTCACAATTAAACAACAATATTTTTTGCTAAAATGGCCATTGATCTGGTTATGAACAGGGCTCAACATTAACCTCAAAACCAACTTGCCCTGCCGGGCAAGTACTTAGAAAATCTACTTGCCCTGAACGTAAAGCCACTTGCCCAAAAATGAAATATCACATTAACTGTTAACCTCATATTTTTTAATAAAGATCAAAATGATACACCACAAAACCTTTTTTATTTTTGCACATTTAACAAAATGATTACAGCAATTTAAGTCTAATTAAAGTCTAAATTTAATGCTCTTTGTTCTTTTTTGCACTTGCCTGGGCGGACAACTAGATTATAAAATAACTTGCCCGGACCCAACTTTTACTTGTCAGGGGCAATAGGACAACTGTTAATGTTGAGCCCTGATGAAGAAAATCTCATAACCAAAATATTGAGATGCTAATAGTGTAGGAGGAGATAGTGGCCAATGGGGGTTTATCATACATGTACTCATACCTACCATATGTTTAAGTTTCAAGCTTCTAGTGCTAATAGTGTAGGAGGAGATAGTGGCCAATGGGGGTTGGGATGGGGTTGAGTCAGAGATTTTCACTAATTTTAGCTCGACTATTATATATAAAATATATATATTGGAGCTTTCCTACTCACCCCGGCGTCGGCATTTCCATTCCCGTTAGCGTAAGTGTGCAAATGTTAAAGTTTGCGTACCACCTCAAATATTTCATTGTCCCTTCACATATTGCTTTCATATTTTGCATACTTCTTTACCAACATGACCCCAATTTATTAACAAGAGCAGACATCTGTTTCAAGCATTTTGTAAGAATTATGGCCCTTTTTTCACTTACAATATGCATATTATTATAAATCTATGTTAAAGTTTGCGTACTACCCCAAATATTTCTTATGTCCCTGGACACATTGCTTTAATATTTTGCATACTTCTTTACCAACATTACCCCAACCTATAAACAAGAGCAGACAACTGTATCAAGCATTTTGTAAGAATTATGGCCCTTTTGTTACTTAGAATATGCATATTACTGATAAATCTATGGTAAAGTTTGCGTACCACCTCAAATATTTGTATTGTCCCTTGACATATTGCTTTCATATTTTGCAAACTTCTTTACCAACATGACCCCAACCTATAAACAAAAGCAGACAATTGTATCAAGCATTTGTAAGAATGATGGCCCTTTTTTATCCCCGCCGAAAAAAAATTCGGAGGGGATATAGTAATTGGTCCTGTCCGTCTGTCCATCCATCTGTCCATCCGTCTGTCCGTCCGGCTGAAACTTTGTCCGGAGCATAACTCCAAATCTATTCAATGGATTTACTTTAAACTTAGAATATAAACAGATGGCAACTAGGAGAAGTGCAGTGACCAAGAACCATAACTCTATCTACCTTAGTTTTTGAATTATCTCCCCTTTTATATGATTTTAAAGTAAATTTTTGTCCGGAGCATAACTCTAAATCTACTGAAGGGATTTACTTAAAACTTGAAATATAAACAAATGGCAACTAGGAGAAGTGCAGTGACCAAGAACCACAACTCTATCTACCTCAGTTTTTGAATTATCTCCCCTTTTATATAATTTTAAAGTACATTTTCGTCCGGAGCATAACTCTAAATCTACTGAAGGGATTTACTTGAAACTTGAAATATAAACAGATGGCAACTAGGAGAAATGCAGTGACCAAATACCATAACTCTATCTACATTAGTTTTTTAATTATCTCCCCTTTTATATAATTTTAAAGTAAATTTTTGTCCGGAGCTTTACTCTAAATCTACTGAAGGGATTTACTTGAAACTTGAAATATAAACAGATGGAAACTAGAGGAAGTGCAGTAACCAAGAACCACAACTCTATCTACCTTAGTTTTTGAATTATCTCCCCTTTTATATGATTTTAAAGTAATTTTTTGTCCGGAGCATAACTCTAAATCTACTCAAGGGATTTACTTGAAACTTGAAATATAAACAGATGGCAACTAGGAGAAGTGCAGTGACCAAGAACCACAACTCTATCTACCTTAGTGTTTGAATTATCTCCCCTTTTATATAATTTTAAAGTACATTTTTGTCCGGTGCATAACTCTAAATCTATAGAAGGGATTTACTTGAAACTTGAAATATAAACTTATGGCAACTAGGAGAAGTGCAGTGACCAAGAACCATAACTCTATCTACCTTATTTTTTTAATTATCTTCCCTTTTATATAATTTTAAAGTAAATTTTTGTCCGGAGCATAACTCTAAATCTACTGAAGGGATTTACTTAAAACTTGAAATATAAACAGATGGCATGTAGGAAAAGTGCAGTGACCAAGAACCATAACTCTATCTACCTTAGTTTTTTAATTATCTCCCCTTTTATATAACTTTAAAGTAAATTTTGTCCGGAGCATAACTATAAATGTACTAAAGGGATTTACTTGAAACTTGAAATATAAACATATGGCAACTAGGAGAAGTGCAGTGACCAAGAACCATAACTCTATCTACCTTAATTTTTTAATTATCTCCCCCTATTTTATAATTTTAAAGTAAATTTTTGTCAGGAGCATAACTCTAAATCTGCTGAAGGGATTAATACTTGAAACTTCAAACTTAAACAGATGGCAAGTAGGAGAAGTGCAGTGACTAAGAACCATAATTCTATCTACCTTAGTGTTTGAATTATATCCCTTTATTTTATTTCAAAGTTAATTTTTGTCCGGAGCATAATGAATCATCCCCCTTTATTTGTTTTTACAAATATTATTCTACTCTCTAAAACAAATGTTGTCATACAAGCAAACACATTTCCGCGGGGATTTGGCACTACTGTGACAAGCTCTTGTTGTCTTAGTTACTGAATATTTTGTTAAATTTTGTGTTTAGATCCACTTGACTTATAAAGTATCAAAGCTATTGCTTTCAAACTGCAAATATTTTCTTACCATCATGAGGGTACTGTACCTGCCAAGTTCAATTTGACCTTTACCTTTGAATGACCATGACTCTCAAGGTCAAGAGTAAATTTTAGTTAAATTGCCATAACTTCTTTATTTATGATAAGATTTTATTAATACTTTGACAAAACAACACTTAACTGAATACAACAATGGATTCCACCCGAACAATGCCCCACGCCCCAACCCAGAATCCCTGCCCCCCCTCCCCACCCAAAAACAATTAAAAAAAAATCCTTTTTTTATTTTTGAAAGATCATCTTATAAATGACAATACCCCACATTATACCCCCCTCAAATACAAAAATTTATTATGCTCCCCTTCGAAGAATAGAGGGTATATTGTTTTGCTCATGTTGGTCGGTCCGTCCACCATATGGTTTCCAGATAATAACTCAAGAACGCTTACACCTAGGATCATGAAACTTCATAGGAACATTGATCATGACTCGCAGATGACCCCTATTGATTTTCAGGTCACTAGGTCAAAGGTCAAGGTCACACTGACTCGAACCAGTTAAATGGTTTCTGGATGATAACTCAAGAACGCTGACGCCTAGGATCATGAAACTTCATAGGTACATTGATCATGACTTGCAGATGACCCCTATTTATTTTCAGGTCACTAGGTCAAAGGTCAAGGTCACAGTGACTCAACTTTGAAAAATGGTTTCCGGATGATAATTCAAGAACGCTTACGCCTGGGATCATGAAACTTAATAGGTACATTGATCATGACTCGCAGATGACCCCTATAGATTTTCAGGTCACTAGGTCAAAGGTCAAGGTCACGGCGACCAGAAATAGCAAAATGGTTTCTGGATGATAACTCAAGAACGCTTATGCCTAGGATCATGACACTTCATAGGTACATTGATCATGACTCGCAGATGACCCCTATAGATTTTCAGGTCACTAGGTCAAAGGACAAGGTCACGATGACTCAACTTAAAAAAATGGTTTCCGGATGATAACTCAAGAACGCTTACGCCTACGATCATGAAACTTCATAGGTACATTGATCATGACTCGCAGATGACCCCTATTGACTTTCAGGTCACTAGGTCAAAGGTCACAGTGACTTGACACAGTAAAATGGTTTCCGGATGATAACTCAAGAAAGCTTGCGCCTAGGATCACGAAACATCATAGGTACATTGATCATGACTCGCAGATGACCCCTATTGATTTTCAGGTCACTAGGTCAAAGGTCAAGGTTACAGTGCCATAGAACGTATTCACTCAATGGCTGCCACTGCAACTGACAGCCCATATGGGGGGCATGCATGTTTTACAAACAGCCCTTGTTTTTAAGGTTTTGATGCTGCGTTTTGTGTATTTATGAATATTGTTGTCATTATTGTACCTGAATCTTATATGAGTAGTTGAGTCATATAAAATAAATGTTAAGGCCACTAGAACAGAACTATTGTTTTATTGTTTAGTATTTTATTGTTTTATATATTTCAGATCCTGATTTATACTGAAGGATTAGCTGCTTTTTGAATTCTTGTCTGCATGTATTTCATAAAGGACTGAAAAGCATTCCTACATTATTAAAAGAAGTGAACTGTGAACTATCTTATTTATGATGTCTTGTTTATTGGGATACAACACAGCCGTAACCATCCGGGTTACAGAATTATAGACTATTTTAACAGAATTATACTTTAACTACATGTACTTTAACATGTAAAACTTCATACACTAGAGTATCAAATTGGCGGCAGGTTCATTGTCAAATGTTGTGAAACGTTGGCCTATGGTTGAAAAGTTTTATCGCACATCTTGTGTTTGAATTTATCTGTGTTTCAGTGTTAATTTTAACTTCTAAGGTTGATAAACTTTTGGAACTAGCTTTATTTCTTTCATATTTCACAAGAAATATACTTGAAAGATTTGAACAAAAAGGTTTTAACATTATAAACAGTAACAAAATGGCAACAGGTTCATTGTCTTCGGTTCCAAAACGTTTGCGTATGGTTGAAGACTTTTCTTGCACACGTTGTTTAGAGCAGAATCTTACGGAATCTGCAGACATTTATTGTGAAAAATGTGAATGGTTTTATTGTAAAAAATGTGTTATCCTGCATAGTCAGTTTTATACAAAACATATGACATGTGGAAGGGAGGATATTAAGAAATGGCCAGTTTCTAAGGCAGTGGAAGATTTTCTCAGGAAGTGTGAGGTGCATGAGGATGAAACACTGACACAGTTTTGCCATGACCACAGTCAGCTGTGCTGCTCTGCATGTGTTGGAACAATTCACAGGTACTGTAAAACCATTAAATTTCGTGTGGTACGAATTTTCGTGGATTTCGTTGTTCCGCCAAACCACGAATTCAAGTACCAACGATTATTTTTACATTTTTAATCCGAAATTGGTTTTTTCCGAATGTCATTGCGGACATTCTCTATTGTTTTCGGTTATCACAGATATTTGATTGAGATATGCTAGGTAATACAATATGTTGTTTTCTTGATAAGTGTTTGGGTTAATAATACTTTTTTAATCAAGCCTGTACTTTAAACTGTACATCAACGATTGTTCTCTTTTACGTGACGTCGTCAAATTGACAGTTTGCAGATTTATCACATATGTCAATTAGTGCCAATTAAAGTTAAATGAGACAAAACGGTTTTCACACCTGTATTTTGGGGACCTTATTACTCAATTGTTTCTACTAGGGGACCGATTGAGCAGAGAATTGCAAATATTGTCAAAACAACATTGATGGCAATAAGCGAGCGGGGACACACAAGATAGCTGCTTTATTCGCTTTTATCGACAATTATCGGCAACACTTTCATGCTTCAGTGCAGGGCTCGCGCTGTCGTTCGCCACTTGAGCCATTTGCGAAAATATTGAGAATTTGGCTCAAGAAAAATCTGATTTGCGAAAATGCTAAAATCTCATAAAATTTCATTGAAAACAGCCGCCATTTTAACCCGAAACTGGTTTTCTATATTTTTCTATTTGTTTCAATGAAAGTATTTGCAATTTGAACAGTGAACGAAAACTGGTCTGCACCTGCTTCACCTTATTGTTATTGAAGTGCACATGGTAGCTTGCCAATCAAAACTGAACTCGCTTACACATGAAATGACGTTGTTGAATGAAACGTAAAAATGGGTGGAGCTTTGAATACACAGTTAATATTGTCGTCTGCAAACAAAATAGCGGCCTGTAGCAAATGTCGTATTATACGATTAAAAATGAAAATAAGCGTGACAATGAATTAATTATTTCGAAGCTGACTATCGATCTAAATTAAAGAGTGATAATTAAATAATTAGTTCTATGTCGTTGATGTTACAACTTAATGCCGATTTTCGATTGAAATGAAAAGTTGATAATTAATTTGATCGTTTTACTCACACACTATGCTAACTAACAGCGGCGTATTTTAATCAAAGGAAAACGTGAAAAACACGTGCGGTTTAATTGCAATTAAAGTTTAATTAAAGTTACGAATTTGTAACAAATATCGTCTACAATATAAATGGAAGTGACCACTTTGTCCGTACAGTCGCTAACATGGCTTCTTTAACCTTAAAGCGTCCTTTGGACGAAAATGAGTCTGAACAAAAAAAAAATTTAAATTAAAACACAAAAAACTAGAGCATTCCAAGAGTCATGGAAAGTTGATAATAATTGGCTTCGCTTTGAGAATGAATCAAAGTCAATGAACTGTGACCTATGCATTAAGGTGCAGAATTCCAAAACGTTCACTGTAGGTTTCAATATCCTTAAAAAAAGACTCAGGGACGAAACATGCAAAGTCTAAAGGTAAGATTTTGAAGATGAGAGGAATTTTAATTTGAAATTACTATACTATTGCTATAGTCTAACTATATGTATATATGCAGATATTATTTTATTGTTTTTTCAGATCACACTCATGCCGTTTGACTGTACAAAATTTGGAACATCTAATGAATTTAATCTCAATTGAAGGAAAAGACTGCAAAGATGTTGACTTTAAAGTGATCTACAAACTGTGGGCTGGTAAAAAACAGTGCAGAATAATAATGAAATAATAATGATATGTGTCATGACTTTGTTCTCTGTATATAGCATGATTTGTTTGCAATGTATTTTGTGAATGAAATGTATGCTTGTATTTTACATGTCATTCATCATGTTGTTAAAAATGTGCTGTATGAAAATATCTCTATTACTATGAAAATTGTGATGTGATGTATATTATGATATGTGACATGTGCTTGTTGTCATTAAATAAAATATGAAAAATCCATAGTATATATTGTATATATTGTTATTTGAAACAAACAAAAACTGGTTGACAATAGGCCCAAAACGCACCACAGACAATCTAGGATCCAAAAATTTTTCAGGGGGGGGGGGGGGCATGCCCCCGGACCCCCTAGATCTGGGTGGCTCAAAGATATTTTGGGCCAGCGCTAGCCCTGCAGTGCACATTAATCACACGCCTTGCTGTCAACACACATTAGCAGATTATTCTTCGTTATTTCTCTGGTTGTTTTTAGAAAAGTTTAATTATTATGACTGTCAATCTTCCCCGAAAATTTGAAATCCACGAAATTACGTGTCAACAAATTAGTTGTTTTGTATTAAACCACGAAATTTCATAGAGACGAATTTCTATACGTTTACAGTATCTCACACATTTGTATTCCTTTAGTTATTAATAATTAACAGCGCTTTCGCTAGCTTTTTATGTCCCCCACTATAGTAGTGGGGGACATATTGTTTTTGCCCTGTCGGTTGGTCTGTTGGTCTGTTGGTTGGTTGGTTGGTTGGTTGGTTGGTTTGCGCCAACTTTAACATTTACAATCACTTTTGCAATATTGAAGATAGCAACTTAATATTTGGCATGCATATGTATCTCATGGAGCTGCACATATTGAGTGGTGAAAGGTCAAGGTCAAGGTCATCCTTCAAGGTCAAACATCATATAGGGGTCAAGGTCATCCTTCGAGGTCAAACATCATATAGGGGGACATTGTGTTTCTCAAACACATCTTGTAAAAGTTGGAAGTCCTGACTTCCAAACCATAAATTTTGGACGTCCCAAACATAAATTTTGAAGTCCCACTAGTGTTTTTCCCAGGCCATTTTAGCGTGGTGAAAAGCCACGCCGCCCTTCTTTTCAAAGGAAAATTTCGTCAAGCGCCCTTATCGATAACATCTTTATTGTCTTACGATCTAACTTGGTCCGCAAAATCAGCTTTCTTGATTGTCTGTGACACTCCGACTGTGCTTGATTTACTCGAGAGACGTCAATGTCTAATCGACTACATTAATCGAGTAGATTTAATCTATAACAGTGCTCGATTTATAGGTAGTCAAACTGACTGCTCCAAAGTTGTGAATTAGTCATGCGTGAATAACCCCGTGTCAGTATCAATCGATAATGCCGGAAGCTATGTTATACCAAACGCACTTTTCGGTCGGCAATGTGTACTCCTCCAGGATAAAATCATTACTTCGGAGACTTTTGATGAAAAACTCGATGTTATTTTCATGGCAATTGTGCTTTGCATGCATTATTCAGTTATATCAAAACATATATTTTTACGCATAATTACATTTAAAATCACAAACAAATTTATTCTTTATCGTTTTTGTCTTTAAGATTATTAGATCTAATTATTAAAATAATTACTGAGACGTAAACTAATTTAACAAAATGCGAATTGCGTATACGATTTAACGTTGCTATGCACACCTGTCGCTTACATCATTTGACAAACGATCGAATTAACGATGGAGATTATACATTAAGAAGGAATTAATGAAATGTCTGTGATAATCAACGATGCATAAAAATGTATTAGATAGCAACAACATTATTTATTTGTAATCTAGCTACTCGGTGGATGTATGTCACGGAAACGAGTGTTTGCATATTGTTAACGATCAATTTACTCGCAATATTATTTTAAACATGTGTTAAGATTATTGTTAGAAAATGGGATAAGACAAGGATCGCCTAGGATCATAGGTACATTGATTATGACAGATGGCAGATGACCCTTTTTGATTTTCAGGTCACTAGGTCAAAGGTCAAGTCACAGTGACCTGAAGCAGTAAAATGGTTTCTAACGTAATCACACAATGGCTGCCACTGCAACTGACAGCCAATTTGGGGGCATGTGTGTTTTACAAACAGCACTTGTTAGGATTTTATCAGTCAAAAGTGTGTATGCCCCGGCCTTGATTGATGTGTGAGGTATATATTGATTGACCAATCCGTCCATTTGTACTTTACTTCACATTTGCCTTAGTTGGCAATTATATTTTTCACTAATGCTTATTTCTGGATTTATCCTTATTGTCATTATTCAAGCTTTTGGCATTGCATTTAAACCACTTCTGGGATATTCATCAACAATCTTTGCCTAATACAACATGGCGACATTCGTACCAAAAAAAAGAACAAAGAGGAAAAACTGATCAAAAATTTAAAAAAAAATAGAATAGAATAATTACAGTACAGCCAACGTGGAACAAACATATTTTGCGATCCGCGGCGGCAATGCGCAACGAGTCGATGCCGAGTTGGCCGTTGAAGCATTTCGCAGCGAAGCTTTGCATCTTTTCGCCGAGACATGCCAAGGCAAGCCGCGATCCGCGGCAGGACGCCGAGTCCATGCGCATATTCAAATCAAAATCTTTTTTAAATGATTAGTTAGTCAAAGAAATTTAAAAGAACAATTATAATTATATTTAAAATCATAATTAATTTAATGCGCACAGATTCAAAAAAGATTAATTAGTTAATAAAAAAACATGCTGTTTTTTTTTTTTAGTGATTGCATTCCCATTTCTAAAGAAATTGCTGTCATCCGGATATAAATAATTATTATTTTAAAAGAATGCAAATAAAAAAAATCGAATTAATTAAAACAAAATACGATTATCACAGGCATGTATTAATACAATTCCAATAATCATTTGCCATTGTCATTTATAGAATCGGCTTAAGTACTTTAAGTTACTTTGTGTGCGTTTATTGCACTGTATGATTATTGTCTTTATATTAAAACGATCAACAGACATATTTGTTTTGGGTTTTATTTTTACGACAACATGTATTAGCATATAAGCACATTTAATGTGGCTGGCCAAGTTAGTTTGTTTCCTGCCCGTAGTGTATGTATTTCACACATAAATGTCACGTAATTATGTCTTGGCACATACGAGTGGTCAAGAATCCAGCAGTTGGTTTGTTTTTAATTGCTTGTTGTTTTTGCTATTATATTTTAGCTGAGACAATGAGCAGTTTGAAGCCACATCAATAACCAACACTAAATTGTTGTTTTGTTAATTATCAGCTTATTAAAACTATCGTTTGACTATGTGTATATAAATTAGTTTCATTTTGTTTATATTTTACAGTTGATATCCCTTATCATTACCCGATAATCCGGTATATTCCAGTTTTGAAGGAAATTCCGGTAAATATTTACGATAAAAGTGCTCAAGACACACACACATTCGCAATTATTCTCAAGTATAAAGTACATTTTGGCGTTTGTTACCATATAAAGATGTGATGAAATAACGTCCAATCGGGGCGTTTTTTTTCCCCATTGAACACGCATAAATCGCCTGATGTGATGAATGTTTTTATACAACACAAAATACTCCCAAACTTTCCATGCGACGTTGTACATGTCTGCATAATTTTTGCGCGCTTTTTATGGAGACAAAGGATATTTTAGCACTGTTTATTTGACGCTAGAATGTGTTAATGTAGCATTTGCATTAACATTAGGAAGCTTGTTGCGGATTACAAATTTAAGAAAGCTCATTTCAGAATCGAACGAAACATTAACATTGTGCGTAATTTATTAACGATAATTTGTTAAAGCGAACAACGTGCCATATCGATTATTAAAACGTGAATATAATAAATATGAAAGTAGCATAAATCTAGTTTTCTATGCTACACAAATGTACATGTAGGTGTATATCTTTTCACTCAATCTGCCGAGTATGTATGCGGCGGATTTACTCAGTGAAAGTATGCGAGGTTAAAACAGACTCTGCGTCGTTGCGCAGATCGATGCCGAGTGCCTCAGCAATACGCCGCGTGAACACTCGACACGGCCGCCGCATTCTAAATTTCAGGCTGTGGCGTAGCCGCAGATTATGTTTGTTCCGTGTTGGCTGTAATGTAGATCAAGCATCTAAAAAAAAATGAAACCACTTCCGTCATATTAACATAGTATAATTTAAAAACTGTAAACTGTAAGCGGGTGCTCAACACAACGCTTCTACACAAAACCATTAACTCATTTTTTATGTCCCCCACTATAGTAGTGGGGGACATATTGTTTTTGCCCTGTCTGTTGGTCTGTTTGCGCCAACTTTAACATTTTGCAATTACTTTTGTTATATTGAAGATAGCAACTTCATATTTGGCATGCATGTGTATCTCATGAAGCTGCACATTTTGAGTGGTGAAAGTTCAAGGTCAAGGTCATCCTTCAAGGTCAGAGGTCAAATACATGTGGCCAAAATCGCTCATTTTATGAATACTTTTGCAATATTTAAGATAGCAACTTGATATTTGGCATGCATGTGTATCTCATGGAGCTGCACATTTTGAGTGGTGAAAGGTCAAGGTCATCCTTCAAGGTCAGAGGTCAAATATATGTGGCCCAAATTGCTTATTTTATAAATACTTTTGCAATATTGAAGATAGCAACTTGATATTTGGCATGCATGTGCATCTCATAGAGCTGCACATTTTAAGTGGTGAAAGGTCAAGTTCATCCTTCACAAGGTCAAGGTCATCCTTCAAGGTCAAACATCATATAGGGGGACATTGTGTTTCACAAACACATCTTGTTTCGGAATGATGACCTATTGAAACTTTCTGATTCGTTAGCAATGATATTTAAGAATATGTATACAAATAATGTATGAAATAAATATTATCTATTACCAAAATAGTTTTTTTTAGAGTTGGTCAATGTTAATTTGGAGTAGACAGATTATAATACACTACGCGCCCCGGGATTTTTGCCTAAATCACCGACCAACGCGTTTGGGCCAACGTGGCAAATCGCAGTAATTTGCCGCAAATTGCGGTGAATCCACTCTGTGGTTGATTCAGGGTGATTCCACCGTGATTTGCACTGCGACCATCGGGCGATAAAGATCAGCTGTAGAATCATTGCGAAAACACCGCAAATCGCCTTGATTCACGGTGACTACTAGATTTAAATTAACTCATTAACTAATGTCATCACTATTGACGATCACATTAGATTGCGAAAATGTATTCCAATATGAAAGTAAACACCGTACTTGCTGAATGTCGAATCCTGATTTACAAACAATATCTTTATTTGTTGAAATAACAATTGTACAGTACGGCTCACGCAAAACCAACAAAGTTCGCGGCTACAGATTCTTTTTTGATGAAGTTTCTCCGCAGCCACAACGAGTATTCACTCCGAAAGAAACAGGTACAGATAATAACCTGATATTTTTACTTCTTCGCGATTGTTTTAACATTTCGTCAGCTTCTCTGAATACTTCATACAATTACCATCGGATGTCATCTGTCAATGATTGTGTAGGTCAGTAACCATACCGAAGAAATTTTTATAGTTTAATATCGGAAACGAGACTTGCTTTAAACGTTGAAATAAACGATATCTATTTGCTAAAGAGTTGCTCAAATACACAGACGACACATATATATGAATAATGTCGACCATTTGAATAAAATCAAATGTTGGTTTATTTGTAAAATTAATACTTTCACTTCGTCCTGATTTTCAGAAAATAACTTAAATGTGCATCTCAATTTAAATTTACACATTGCTTCAGGTGATGTACGCTTCTCCAATCGCCATTGGGCTGCTAGATCTATTTAATAAAATATAAGCGTGTAAAATTCATTTAATGGAACGTTACTAAACGTTTGTCTTTACTATTTCTCGAGCAATGTTGAACAGCCTATACTTTTAAAAATGGAAGCTGTGATCATCCGGAATTATCGTTGTTTATACATAGTTTGCTACACTTAAAATAAGGCGGTGATTTTTGCCTAAATCACTGACACTCGGTGGTCATTATTTATTTTGGGTGAAAAATCATCGCGATCTCGCGCGTTTCATCACGATATGTCGAGCATGATCGCCGTGTATGCTATAAATATCATCTCCGCGGTGATTCACTGCAATTTACCCTGTTCACGGTCAACGCAGTGAAGAACGATTTTCCTACGTTACATGTACATGTCTAATCTTCACAAAGATTATAGCAATATGGGATTATTAGCATTGTTGGCAGATATTAGAGAGTAAACTTTTTAAAATTTCAACATGTATTTCACACCCCATGTCCCTGACAGGTTATTTGTTACTTTTTAAATGCTGCGTATAAAACAAAACTGTGTTCGCACCTAGCTGTATGATACCGCAACTGGAGAAGTGATAATTGTGTTATTGATTATACAATTTAACAGTTAGAAGCCATGGAGAACTCATAACTGATTGTAATGTAATCGGCGTATTTTCCCCCGAGTCTCTCGATTCCCCGATACATACGTTTCAACTGTCTCGATCACATTAATACAACTTCTTCCGTCTTTATCCATTGCTTGATAATCCCGCATATGCCCGATTTCCATTTTAAAAGCGAATTCTGGTTAATATTGACGATAAGAGTCCTAAAGAATGTCATAGACGCTGTATTGTAACCGTTGCGCTGTTTCAGTACGGTGTTTACTTTCATATTGGAATACATTTCCGCGATCTAATGTGATCGTCAATAGTGATGACATTAGGTGTAAGTTGAAATTTAAATCTAGTAGTCACCGCGAATCAAGGCGATTTGCGGTGTTTTGCAATGATTCTACAGCTGATCTTTATCGCCCGATGGTCGCAGTGAAATCACCGTGAATCAACCACAGCGTGAATTCACTGCAATTTTCGGCGAATCAATGCGATTTGCCACGTTGGCCCAAACGCGGTGGTCGGTGATTTAGGCAAAAATCCCGGGCCGTGTAGTGTATGCTTATATCTTGCTTATTTTGTGAAAGCTTTCAAAATATTCTTGTCCTTAACTCTAGGACCTAGGGCTACCACATTTTGTATGTAGTGAGATACAGTAGTCCTCAACAAAGTTTGTTCAAATTAAGCCCCTGGGGTCAAATTTGACCCTGCCCCGGGTGTCACAAAAGTGTACATGTGCTTAAATAGGGCCTATATTTAAGTATTTGCACACGCCAAGAATATTTTCAGCAGTAGAGCGATACAGGGCCATCATGGCCCTCTTGTACTTGTTTGTTAACTTGCAGAAAATGCACTTCTTGAAAAAAAATGAATGAATTTGTCTTTCTTTTTGGAAATTTTCAGACAGCAATTTGGAATTTCGTAGTTTTTCTTCAATTGGGAAAGTATACCTTTACAGGTACTTTATAAAGAAGAAAAAAATCGCTGGGTTGCATGTCATAAGATGCTTATCACAGGCTAGAATGTTAATACTCGGACTATATTTAGAAATAGAGGACCCTTTTGTAAGAAGCAGGGTTATTTTGCTTTGCATCTATTCTTTAGTCCGTTGGTCCGTAGACCAATTGTGTTCCACAGTATATCTAGGGAATGCTTTGACCTACAGCCAGGCAACATGTTTTATGTTTACATTGAGGAAAATTAAGAGGTCAATCCATTTTAAGGTCAATAGGTCAAAGGTCACAGAAGATTATAACATGAAATTATAAAGACTTAGTAGTCAGTTTTAGTTCCTGTTATACCCATAATATTATAAGCAGATTTTCAATGATGATAAAAGTTATATTACAGTACTGCTATTATTAAATGCATTTAATCATTGAATTTTAACCCATTTAAGACAACTGCATTAATGTCAAAAAATATGAAGAAACATATGGAGTTGCACGAGTTTACCTGACAATTAAAATGTCACGGTGACTCAACTTAGAAAAATGGTATTCGGATGATAACTCAAGAATGCTTACTTCATAGGTACATTGATCATCACTGGCAGATCACCCCTATTGATTTTCAGGTAACTAGATCAAAGGTCAAGGTCACAGTGACTCGAAACAGTAAAATGGTTTCCTGATGATTACTCAAGAAATTAGGAACATTTTGAACAAACATATGGAGTTGCACACGCTAACTAGACCATTCAAACATTTAACAATGGCGTCTTTACTTTTCCACAAATAGATCACATGACAACAACAAAAGCAAAATAATCACAAGAGGTTAAATAGCAACAACAAATATTGGGAGATAGTAGACCAGGTTGCATGTCATAAGTCGCTCATCACAGACTAGACTGTACATACTGAGTTTGGGAATAGACATTAAATATACGTCATGCTTGTTTTTTTGTGGGATGGAAGAGCATTAATGATCTTTTCTTGCATGTGTTATTATGGATAGTGTGGTCAAGGTGTACAATGATACTAAAACTGAAAACAATATTAACTACTAGAAATGTATTCTTAGTACATGGATACCTCTACAATCCAATTTGTCCCACAACTGCACAAATGTCTTTAAATTATGAACAAACATATGGAGTTGCACACGTTGACCTGACAATTACTATGTTACTGTAGAAGTATCCCTCTATTTGAGTAACGCTTCTCACAATTGAAAAAATATTATCGTTTGGTTAAAGGGATTGTCACATAACTCTTCTTATGTAAAAAAAAAAACTTAAAAAAAATATCAAGGTGCATAATTTTACATGGTGGGTTATACTTTAAGAATAGTTCATCCCTCTATCAGCTGTACTCTTTGAGTTACTCACAACACAATTTTAAATGTAATTTCTTTGCTAAACAGGGCCATCGGTCTGGGTATGTTGAAAAAGACATATCAAACTATGCATGTGGGTAAAATTACACAATGATAAGTATTTATGTAAAGTGTTTGTCCTCTTGTAGCAATACTGTTTATGTTACACTGCACATATTTTAAAATGTCATTTTTGTATAAATATGAGACACTACTACAATTATGATGAAAACAACATACATGTATAGAAGTGCGCATTAGATCACATGCCTGGTTACTGTACTTGTTAAGTTGCAGGAATACATGTTGAGTTATATACAACAGAAAAGTCACGCAGATGGATGGAAGAGTGCATATCTATTAACCCCCATATTAAGCCCAAGAAGTGTTAATTTATTGTCCATGTATGTTTTTATTTGACACTATACTTGTTTGAAGCATTACATAATATCACTGACTATTCCTTGGTATGTACATGTATTAATTGTTTATTTCAGCCAGTGCAGAGAAGTGACCCAGATTTCGGAGCTGACCAACTCGCAGCCCTCAGGCCTAGAGGGGCTGTCAGTGGAGCTGCAAACTGTCCTGGGGGAAATTAAAACCCTGCAGATCAGTCAAGAGGCCAGCATTCAGTCATTGCAGAGAACATACAATGAACATAGGGAAGTTATGATAAAGCAAATGTGTGGCAATTTAAATACTTATATAGATGAATGTGATAATAATTCTGTGGGAACATCAGGCGGAAATGAGCAATATTTAAAAGAAGAGATGTGTAGGAATGTTGTTTCTATCTTGAATGAATTCGATAATATTACTGTGAAGGAACTTGACGAGATGAAAGCTGAGGTTATAAGCATTAAAGGGTCAGTTACAAGTTCTATTCATAAATGCACCAGTCTTCACAATGTCTTGTCACAATTCCATGAAATTGTTCAGAAAATTGGAGATCATAAGGAGCTCTGCCTAATAGCCAGCATAAAATGTAAGCATATAATACAGCAGGCACTGACTCTGCTGGGAAAGTCAGGCAAGGCGTTTAATGTCCAGAGTAATAATAAGCACAATGTGAGAATACCAAGTGATTCAGATGAATGTTGGATCACAGGCATATGTGTTCTGACTGATGGGCAGGTGCTGGTTGCAGACAGGGGCAATAAGAGGTTCAAGCTGCTGAACCAGCAGTACCAGGTGGTGAGTCACTGTGGTGTGGCTGAATATGTAAGGGACATGTGTCAGATCACACCCAGTGAGGTTGCAGTGGCTGTGGATGATGATAATTACACACATAATGTCCAGTTTATCACAGTCACCCAGAGTCAGCTCACTCTTGGTAGGAAGCTTGAGTTACAACATGGATGTAAAGGTATTGACCACCACGAGGGTGAACTGTTTATCTGCTCTAGTACTGCTCTGTTCAAGTACACACTGAGTGGCAAACAGGTCTGCAGACTCTATGAAGATGAATCTGCTCATGAAACAGGTAAGAATCATGGTGAATTCATCTTGATAACATATCTATTATGTACAGGGATTTTTCTAGCCATTGTGAGAAAAGGAGTTTAGTCAAATTGTGTTATTTTAAATCCATACAATGACAAATTTGAGAATTTTTATCGACTAAATAACCGAGTTGGGATTTATTTTTTTAATCAACAAATATTGACCCATTAGGCCTTTATCTTGTTATTTTGAAAAAAATAACCATATAAATTATAGTTATATACTTTGTGAGATAATAATAAAATGAAATTCAGATGTAATAGCAAAAAACCCGCTGATGTATTATAAAATATTTGTTATATAACTCCAATGTGCCCTTTGAATGCTACAGTACATTGTAGCCAAAACAAGATTCAGAAATATTGATTTATAAACATGAGTAATGAAGTATTTTGACTGTCACTACATGGCATGTCTATAAATAGAAACTGTGTTCCTGGGAGAGAGACACTTTCTGACCCTGTCTTAATTTTGTGGTTGTAAAATGATTGTACATGTACAATATGTTTACCTGTTGATAGAACTGTTCAATTGTTTCAGTATGTGTAATTGTTTCCATCTGTGTAATTGTTTTGCTTCAATTCATATCTTACTCACCAGTCGCATTTCAACATGTCAAACGTTAACACAATAGCTCTGCTACTGAAGTTTATTGTCACGCTTAACTATTGAATCATTGAAATGTATGCATATATTTTAGATGTGTAAAGGCTTATTTATAACAACATATGCGTAATACAATATCACTGCAGTATGTTTAATAAGATTATTTAACATTGACAGTAATTCAATATCTTGATGTTACTCTGTTTTGCAGTAATCAGGTGTGCTGTGAGTCCCACAGGAGACAGGCTGTACATCATCAGCTATGGGCCGAACAAGCTTCTCACCCTGGCCAGGGATGGCACACTCCTGGCTACATACACAGACCCAGCACTATATGGCCCACATGGTCTACATGTGACCCCTGCAGGCCAAGTGCTGGTCTGTGGATTCTGGTTCAACACTGTACTACAGGTGGGCTGGGAGGGAGAGAGTAAGCTGGCTACGCTGGCTACTCAGGAGGATGGAGTGAGGCTCCCAGTGTCAGTCTGCTACAGCAGCACCACATCATCCATCATTGTGGGACTGTTGAGCGACGACAACATCCTGGTGTTCAGAGTGGAATAGTGTGTACATGTATGTATTAGTTGTTGTAATTAGTGATTAGTATTTCAATGACAATGTGTTGTTTAGCATACAAACACAGTAGTGTGTGATGTTACAATACAACATTGTTTGTGTAGTTAAAGATACAAATAATTTATGTGCACATATTGTTATCTAATTACACATTGTGAGGGTTTTTGTTGGAACATTAGATGTAATGCATATTATGTTATGTTGTCATAACCTTTGTGTCATTATGGTCCTAACATTTATTTCTTGTAAACTTTGCATGAAAAAACAAAGCATTTCAACTGAAAATTTAATATTTCTACATATATGCACATGTACATAGCAACTGAGGCTATTTTTAGACTTTCATTTCTATAAACACCATGCCATGTAAGAAATGTATATTGATGAATACTTTTTTAATAAAATATGAAATTGTTTAAGTAATCTTTGGAGGAGTATATATTGATATTTTACGCAACGTTTACAGAAAGGTTACACTTGATGTGAGATTTATTAATTTGCCATATTTTATGATGTTGAACATGTCTTATTGATTGTTATTACATTTATATCAGTGTGTGCGAGTCCTAAATATACATACAAGAAATACATCAAGCTATTCTGCTGCTTCAGTTGCTGCTGGGTCGGGTCAACGATGCTGAGGATGTGGGGGACAAGCATGACGCAGAAGGTAAAAGAGACGCTTTGTCAGGCCTTTTCTTGGCCACTTTGGGAAAAAATGCAATTTTGGGATTTTGAATTTGTTTTGTGCTAAAAGTCCATTGATTTGGGAAAAACACATTTAATATAAGTTTTAATTATACTTCAAATTATAGGAATAAAATCCTATTATAATAGTTATAAACTTTGTTAGATCTAATTGAAACATAATTTAGATATAATTTTCATAAGGAACAGCATATAACACGCTTTGGGTATGGGTCCGTTAAACAGACCCATGAATACTCAAGGAAAAGCCCTGCTTGTGTATTTCCTGTTTATTAAGATGAGGTGGCAAAGAATGGTATGAATTTACATAAGGTAAAATATCCTTTTAAATTGTTTGTTTATTGTAAAATCATATATATTCGTCCGCATGTTATTTTGTGGTTAAAAAAAGACTTTCATGGACGTGGTAGTTAATGCATGACTTTCTCAGTTTGGAAACAATAAATATGGAATTTGTGTAAGTTATTTTCCAGTGTGTTTGTATTTAATTTGTGGATCGTTTAACCCTTAAAATCAATAAAAAATAATGTCCCGCGAATAATAGTGTTTTTGCAGTGTATAAATAAGTGAAGTGTACGAGAATGATATGATATGATTCACAGAAGGTAAAATGGCGTCTATTCTTGTGTATATCGTGTTTTCAGTACAACTTATTTTACTTGATGATCAATAACTCAAACCCTTCTCCAGCTCTATGCTTTCCAACTTACCGATACAGACACCTCAGAAACACAACACCGCAATAATTTCTGTCATCCCCATGCAGGCCTTGAGTTTTTGTAAAGCTGTAAGATATTTAATTAAGCCTATTTGATTGGAATCTATTCCATCTAATGCCGTATAGAGTCTTATTGCGAGGAGGTGTTAAGTTTTCATTGAGTATACAGTGTTGTTTTTTTAGTCAGAACAGGCCCCGTCACAAAGGAGCATGATTTACATAAAACCACCATTTTTTCACAGGATATTATGCGTTCTTGTTAGTTTCATGGAATAAATGCGTTTTGTTTCATGGAGTTAACGAGTATTGAAAAGTGTAAAGAAAAATAATTAAATTGGAAAATTTGTATGGGAAAATAATTAAAACAAGCAAATTCGTTGAATTGATAGCACACGCCAATATGCTTCTGGACACAAAAGTATTATATTTGACACTCAAAACAACAATGTTTCAAGATACAAAGGGCCAAAACTCTGTTATGAACAGATGGTGTACACTGCCATTTGGCGTGCATCATCCTCTTATCCATATATATTCTCATTTCATGTTTCAATAAAATCGGCCAAAGCACTTCAAAAATATGGCTCCGGACACACAAAAAGCATTTTCAAGATACAAAGGGCCATAACTCTATTATTAACTGATGGTGTACAATGCCATTTGGCGTAGATCATCCTCTTATCCATATGCATACTCATACCAAGTTTCAATGAAATCCGCCAAAGCACTTACAAGATATGGCTCCGGACAGACGGGCGGACGGACGGAAAGACGGACGGACGGAAGGATTGACAGACAACGCAAAACAGTATCCCTCCGCCTATGGCCTAGGGATAATAAAAAGTACAGAATCTCGTATTGAGCACATCTAAACTCACAAATTTGCACTGAAAGAAGCCCAAACACGTTTTAATAATATTATATTTCTTCTTCGATAAAGCATATAAGAAGTTTACAGTATATTTACTGTATTCTGTTATATAAGTTAATATTATTTGCTCTTGAAAGCCCTTTATAAATTTAAGCACCGACAATGGAAGCCATATGTCTTATCAGGCATTATTATAATAATTTTCATTGTTCAAACATTTCTAGGTAAAGGATCAATCTGAAGTTTGGCATGCACATTGAGGATAGATGAAAAATGATAAGGAAGTGCATATTTTTTGCGTTTTAAACAGTTCAGGTTGTTTTATAGGTTACATTATCCTAAATAATTGTTTCATGTAGGGCTGTACTGACTAAAAAAATCATATTTTACTCGAAGCCATGTTTTACACTTTAGACTGGTGTTCTGGCTTTATCTCTTGGATATATTGGAAGGGAAAGAAAAGGTGCTCAGTATTTAATCCCTGACATATGATAAAGTTAGAGACTAAAGTACAAGTTTGACCTGAAAACAGTTACATTGCACTAGAAAATGGCCGCAAAATTTAAGGCGCAAAAGAAGTAGAGTTTGATTTGAGTAAAGTTAATGTTTGGTTTTAACATGACATATCTTTTTTATTGCTTAAATTGATTCAACTTAGAATGAACTTTCAGTAAAAGTTTGGTTATGGTGGTCTCTATGTTCAAAATGTTGCATTAATTTTCTCTTTAAGTTGACGCTTTTACATTGAATTATATAGGGGAATCATTTAGTATATTGTGGCCTTTAATTAATTTAGCTTACACTAACAAGGGAGAGAACTGTCAATATGTACCAGCAGTGAGTTGTTGCCATTAAATTGTTTCATATTTTACTAATTTGTAATATATCTTACAACTTTTATGACATGATGGTTTATTTTGGAACTGTTGTCTAGTGTGAATTTAAACAGAGTTTAACACCAAAGACCTGTAAAGGCATGGTAAAAATGGTGTGTGTGTTTTTGTAACTTTGGGAATACATTAATATGAAGTTGTTGCCTCCCATTTATTATTATCCTCCGCCATAGGTGGATAGATATTGTTTTGGCGTTGTCTGTCCGTCTGTCTTTCCGTCCGTCCATTCGTTCGGAGCCATATCATGAAAGTGCTTAAGCGGATTGCATTGAAACTTGGTATGATCGAGTATTGATAAGAGAATGATGCACGCCAAACGGCGTTGTACACCATCTGTTTATAACAGAGTTATGGCACTTTGTATCTTGGAAAAATGCTTTTTTGAGTGATAAATATAACACTTTTGTGTCCAGAAGCATATTGGCAGGGGATATCAATTCAACGAATTTGCTTGTTGAAACTTGTATCAACAGTAAATCCTCTGTGAATGAATTGTAAAAGTTAACCGTTTATGATTATGAGAACAATAAACCATTTATTAACCAGGTTTTCCGAAGGAAAAAACTGGTTATTAGATTGGCGAATGCGGGCGGGCTGGCTGGCGGGCTGGCTGGCGGGCTGGCTGGCTGGCTGGCTGGCTGGCGGGCTGGCGGAATAAGCTTGTCCGGGCCATAACTATGTCGTTCATTGTCAGATTTTAAAATCATTTGGCACATTTGTTCACCATCATTGGACGGTGTGTCGCGCGAAATAATTACGTCGATATCTCCAAGGTCAAGGTCACACTTTGAGTTCAAAGGTCAAAAATGGCCATAAATGAGCTTGTCCGAGCCATAACTATGTCGTTCATCGTCAGATTTTAAAATCATTTGGCACATTTGTTCACCATCATTGGACGGTGTGTCGCGCGAAATAATTACGTCGATATCTCCAAGGTCAAGGTCACACTTTGAGTTCAAAGGTCAAAAATGGCCATAAATGAGCTTGTCCTGGCCATAACTATGTCATTCATTGTGAGATTTTAAAATCATTTGGCACATTTGTTCACCATCATGGGACGGTGTGTCCCACGAAAGAATCACGTCAATATCTCCAATGTCAAGGTCGCCACGACTAAAAATAGATTTAAAAAAAAAAAAAAAACTTACAAAGGGGGTTAATTTTTTTTGGTCATTTCAAAAGTTCAGTTTGAGTTTTCTCCCTTTATCAGATTTTTTTTTCACAATGAAAACCTGGTTTTGTGACAATTTTGTCCCTTGTTACTTTTAACAAGATGATTTTCCATTCTTTTTTGTTGTTATGCAGGAAAAAACTGGCTTAAGACATGAGCCACGCTGTGAAATAATAGGGCTTAATGCATGTGCTTAGATTGTAGTCCCAGATTAGCCTGTGCAATCCGCACAGGCTACTTAGGGACAACAATTACCTCTTTAAAGGTATGTTTTGTTGAAAATAAGTATCTTCTTTTGTGAACATCCAGTATGGTCAGACAGTGTCCTCCATGATTTGCTTATGTGGATTTCACATGCTAATCTGGGACGAAAGCTTCTAATATTGATGAGCGGCAATTTGGCTTATAAAATTACACTGAAAGTTAAGTAAGAATAATTATTATGAATTTACAGGTTATTAAAGCATTAGCCAACACTTTTAATGTTTTAATACGAAATGGTTTAATTGCATTAATTTTCATTAATTGCTATTTAGGACAAGGCACCAATGAAATGCCAAATTAGAAATTCAGATAATTATGTTTTGCTGTTGAAAACCTTCACATCCAATCAAGAGGCATATATGTAGTGTATTATGCATTGTATTATAAAAATGTGTTACAAGTTCATATCCTCCAATCTAGTGTTGTTGTTTTCAGGAGAGCACCAGCATTAATATCGAGTTGGCCAAGCAACAGCACCAGTCTGGCCTGCAGGAGCCCAATACAGAACCATCCTTTCCCTCCCCTGATCCCTAGCTGCTCCCACTGGACCTCCGGCCTCAAACGGTCAGCATCGTTACACAAGTCTGTGCAATAAATCCTCAGCACGTCAAGTTTTCACGCGCTGTTATGAACAACCGAAATATCCGTGTCGAGATTTCCCCAAGCAAGCCCGAGTAGTTTTGTTTAGCTCTAGTGCCAGAGTGGGATGAGTGTTACCGAAGCGAGACGATATAGCAGCACTTATGGTAACGCTAACAGTTAACGCTAACAGTTAGTTCTCGCTGTGGACATCACGAAGAATCTCACGAAGAATTAAACGTTGAATAATTTGTTTAATTCTTTATAAGACAGCTATATATTCAGCAAGGAACGAGAGAAAAAAAGGAACAATTGAAATGATTCATTCAGAAGTATATCTGCTGTAGATAGTTAGGACAGTAGTAGCGTTACAGACTGTCCTCAGCGCACAATATATTCATGTGGTGCACCACAGACGCAAATTCCCCCCATTATTGAAAACAAGTTGCTAAAAGTAAACACGTCCGGTTATGTACTCCGAGCCCAAAGGGCATTGCATTGAATTGGGACTAAAGAATGCTAAAAAACATGACACCAGTCAGGGCTCGAATTTAACTTTTTTTTCTACTTGCAAAAAATTGCGAGCAGCTTTAATACCAACTCGCAAAATCAAAAGCATTCTCGCAAATTTGATGGAAACATACAAAAACCTTGGACATTAGTTTAGTACTATTTAAACAAAATAAAAGTACTTAACATGTATACACATTTTATTTCTGCAACCATACAAAGATATCAGTTCCTTGGACCATAAGGACCCACATCAGGTTGATTGACCATCTTCATCTACAACAAGTTTTAGTCTTATTTTAAGGTATTTTTCCCATTAATTCACTGTTTTCGTAGAAGGATTTAAAATCCGTTTTTTCTAACTAACGGTTAACTTTGCTTAATCTACTGCATTATGTATATTTTGTGTTATTTCCGTCTGTGGTTATAAAGTGAAAAGTCGACTGTTTCAATTCCTTTGTACCAATACCATCCGCGTATCTGTATATACCAGTCTACATACAAGGTGCGCTCTTACGCATAAGGGTACTTGGGCGTTCTATAAATTGACTTAAGTAAAATAGCGATCATGACGTCGAGCAGCATTATACCTACTCATTTCTTTTCACCATTTATTTACTCGCAAAAAAATACTAGTGGCTTGAAACTTAACTCGCAATCGGTATTTTTTACTCGCATTTTGCGAGTGTGCGAGTGTTAATTTCGAGCCCTGACCAGTTTTGTTGTATGCTCCAGTACACCCTTCGACTCTCAGCTCGAAGTAAATCAGAACTCAAACTCGGCCCTTAACAATATCCGCGAGGCCAGCATATCAGCTCAGCTTCTGAGCTTCAGGTGAGACCTTACAGTGTTAGTAACTTTGTCAAAGATTGGGCTTAAATTCAGCCCCATTCCTCAAAAAGTCTAATTTTTTATGCCCCCTTTCGAAGAAGAGGGGGTATATTGCTTTGCACATGTCGGTCTGTTGGTCGGTCTGTCGGTCGGTCCATCCACCAGGTGGTTTGTGGATGATAACTCAAGAACGCTTGGGCCTAGGATCATGAAACTTCAAAGGTACATTGATCATGACGTGCAGATGACCCCTATTGATTTTGAGGTCACTAGGTGAAAGGTCAAGGTCACCGTGACCCGAAAAGGTTAAATGGTTTCCGGATGATAACTCAAGAACGCTTAGTCCTAGGATCTCGAAACTTGATAGGTAGATTGATCATGACTCGCAGATGACCCCTATTGATTTTCAGGTCACTAGGTCAAAGGTCAAGGTCACATTGCCCCGAAATAGTTAAATGGTTTCCGGATGATAACTCAAGAACGCTTATGCCTAGGATCATGAAACTTGATAGGTAGATTGATCATGACTCGCAGTTGAACCCTATTGATTTTCAGGTCACTATATCAAAGGTCAAGGTCACAGTGACCCGAAATAGTTAAATGGTTTCCGGATAATAACTCAAGAACGCTTATGCCTAGGATCATGAAACTTGATAGGTACATTGATCATGACTTGCAGATGACCCCTATTGATTTTCAGGTCACTAGGTCAAAGGTCAAGGTCATGGTGACCTGAAATAGTAAAATGCTTTCCAGATGATAACTCAAGAACGCTTATGCTTAGGATCATGAAACTTCATAGGTACATTGATCATTACTCACAGATGACCCCTATCAATTTTGAGGTCACTAGGTCAAAGGTTAAGGTCACTGTGACCCGAAATAGTAAAATGGTGTCCAGATGATAACTGAAGAACGCTTATTCCTAGGATCATGAAACTTGATAGGTAGATTGATCATGACTCGCAGATGACCCCTATGGATTTTAAGGTCACTAGGTCAAAGGTCAAGATCATGGTGACCTGAAATAGTAAAATGGTTTCCGGATGATAACTCAAGAACGCTTATGCCTAGGATCATGAAACTTCATAGGTACACTATTCATGACTGGCAGATGACCCATATTGATTTTCAGGTCACTAGGTCAAAGGTCAAGGGCACAGTGACAAAAAACATATTCACACAATGGCTGTCACTCCAACGGAGAGCCCATATGTGGGGCATGCATGTTTTACAAACAGCCCTTGTTTTATAAATATTTACTGGTTAAAATTTACAATGCATTATTTGCCAAAAAAAGTGTTTGATAGGTTGCAACAATGAGTTACTTGCCTTATTAAGCTGTATAAGTTGAAACTTAGTACAATCAAAATACAAATCAAAAATTATAAATTGTTAAGTATTTGTGTTCACGTATAACTGATTATGATTTTTATTTAAATTAGAAACCAGATGTTTGCAAAGACAATATCACTATACTGCTTTTATATCCTTATGCACACACTTTTAACGCCAGTGACTAAACTTTACATCTAAGGTCTGTCTTACAAAAACAATTGCATAAAATGTAGACATCAACTAGTATCGATTCAATATCACATACATATAAAAAATTTAACCAGAATAGGCTATTATTACTAGTATAATGGCCCCTGGTAGCAAGACAGAATATCATATACTTAATTCACCATAGACTTTCATCTGTTTTTGCATTTCTGTCTAATCCATAGGCAAAACGTGTGTGATCAAGTACTCATATACTTACAGTATTGTGTCTTATGACTTGTTGTATTGTCTATTGCAAGTTGTTAAGTCTCGCGTAATAAGTTGTGCACATTTAAATATGTACAGTCTCATATTTTAAGTTGTTCAGTGTCATGTTAAAAGTTGTATTGTTTTACAGTTAAAGTTGCCGAGTATCAAATTAAAAATTATGTAGTCTTTCATTTTAAGTTGTTACCGTAGGTTTCCACGTATAGCGCGCACCCGTGTATAGCGCGCAGCCTGTTTTTTAAATGCAAAAATGGAGAAAAAAATATTTAAAGACAATAAAACCACCTAATCGGACTGAAAATGGCCGCCATTTTACTATTGCACAATATCCAATAATCAGGGGCATTGGAAAGCTTAATTAAGCATTCAAAATAGGAAGCGTCATTATGATTAGGAGCATGGGTTGCATAGCACTATACTTTTTTTTACAATCTGTAATTTTCTAGCAAAAGATTAACAGTCCACGTGCATTTCGTGAAAACGTGAGAAAATAAGAATAGTGTACATTGTGTGATTTTTCCTCGGGGAAAGCATGGGCATTACCGGTAAATTTGAATGTGGCATGGGAGACGGGGATACAGTTGTTGAGGTACACCACTGTTCAACATTCAATATTTATACACACAAAATGCATTTGCATATATCTTCACGTTCTCAAGTGTCAATTAGTGTCTCAAATGTCAATTAGCGTCTTAACAAGTCGTGGCACATATTACTCAATAACATCTGCCAATTACAAAGTGAAAAATGACCCCCTTTCACACCTACCGTACATGCAAAAAAGACCTCGTTCGCACCTACCCTTGCCTGCTCTCCGGAATGTCGACAACAATCCCAATCGGAATTCATCAATTAAGAAGTGTAAACACAAACAAAGAAATGTCCGCAAGTTTATTCAAACATATTTATTTTTTACCAAAACTTCTTCTACCGCATTCATATCTACCAGTTGTTTCGACAATGGCCCCTCAGTCTGTACGATTATAGGGTGGTAGTTTTCTGGAAAAAAACATGGCAGCTATTTTGATTATTTACGATTACACAACATATTTTTTACCAATCTAGCAGCCAGGATGGCGTTGTATCAATGTATAGCGCGCACCAGCTTTTTAATTTGAATTTTGGAGGTAAAACACTGCGCGCTATACGTGGAAACCTACGGTAGGCTTATTTGGGCAGACACTTTGTGCACAATTTATAAAGCCCTGTTTTCTCGGTCTGAGGCTCAAAGTAAATCCCCCTACAGTCTGTTACAGAGTTGTACAAGATGATACCAGGTGAGCCTTGTTATGGGAAAAGGGTGCTTAATGCTTGTTATGTACCATCCACAGATTAGCCTGTGCAGTGCGCACTCTGAATTATCAGGGATAATGCTTTCCATTTTTGAGGAAATTTTCGCTTTAAAGAAATTATTTCTAAACAAAAATCATGTCTTGGTGGAAAGTGTCGTCTCAAGTTAGCCTGTGTGGACTTCACAGGCTAATGTGGTACTATACATATTCATTAAGCCCAGTTGTCCAGAATATGGCTCAAGTTTAGTCTGCTTCCAGTCTGTTGGTATTTGTAAATTCTGATTAGAACAAATATGGTATAAAAACCACTATGATTAAAAACTGGTAATTAAAACATCGGTGTACATATAAATGCAAATTTAACATACATATTGAGCAATTCTAATAGTAGCTCAAAACTTCCCAATTTAACATAGTTTGCCATTTTTAAAGAGTTGGTTACTCATTTTTTCACAAAATTAAAAATTTTGAGTCGTATTTTGTTCACAAAATATCATATCAAACACAGTTAATGTTTTAAATAACTTGGACAAAATATTGTTTTGTTATTGGTAACTGTGAAAATATAGATTTATCAAAGTACAGGCAAACTAGTATTGTAATATGATGGTAATTAAGGGCAAATGGCCTGAAACATAATTTTTACTCCAAGGTGTATGTGTGAAAAAAACTTTTCCATCTTTATAAAGTACACGTAATAGGCACTTCCTTATATGCAAGTGGACTAATAAAATGAGCACTGAAACTGAACATTTCAACAAAAACGCATGTCAAAGAATATATTTTGATTGGATTTGTGCAATGAAGTTCCATGCAATTAAAAAGACATATAATTCTCAAATTAAAAGATAGAATTTTCCCGATGTTTGATAATATTACGCTAATTTTCCTCATTGGTGTGGTACAGATACTTTTTTGGCAAGTTCAAAAGACTATCGGCTTTCTCAATGTTACAGCAACTGCTAAGCTCAGGGCCCGTATTCACCAACCACCTAAGTATTAAGGCTAAAATTTCCTTAATTATCTAAGAATTTACCTAAGGCAAAAATTTCCTTAACTTTCTTACTAAGTAAGTCTCTTAGGTAGAACCTAAGGTAAGATTTGTCCTTAAATACTTAGGAAAAATAAATGCGTTTTCGTTTAAAAATAATTCTATAACTGGAATCGTCAAGCCAAAAATATTACTATATTTAGAACATGACGTTGAAAAGTGCTCGCAAAATGGCGGAATGTTATTAGCGCACAAATGTGTTGATAAGAAAAATCTTAATATTACGTGTAGATGATGAATAAATAATATAAAAAGTGCATAATGTAAGAGGTTTACGCTTCCGGCATCTGTCGAAACAGCTGTCACAAAATATCTGTATCGATTTTATGCTGTTGTCGTCAATCTCTTAATCAACAACAAACATGTACACAAATTTGGAAAAAACACGGAAGTGAATGCAGACGATAGTTGGAAAAAAATGGCGAAACAACGAGCGCCCAACTTTACATTACAAGAAAACACCCTCCTCGCTCATTTGATGGGTGAAGAGTACATGAACTTCGGTATGTCCAGGCATAAACTGGACAGACATAGGTTTACCAGCCGTAAGTGTTATTATAATTTTTTATCGTACCGGTATATTAATTACTTTCGAAAAGTTTATTCCTTAACATCCAAACACTTTAATTGCAGATATTTTTTATGACTGCCTTTTAAAGTATGAACATAATTAAGTATTTTATGGCAGCGATTATTCCCCTGCTTTATAATGTACCCGTAAAAGGTATACTTTCCCAAATGAAGAAAAACTACAATTGCTGTCTGAAAATTTCCCAAAAGGAAGGCAAATGCCATCAATTTTGTTCCATAAAAGAGCATTATCTGCAAGTTAACAAATAAAATTATTACTTTGCTTTTGATACCATTGAGCAATTAAAAAACCCTATCATTCCCAATTGGAAGATTTCATGAAGCGAAATTTCCCAATTTCAGGATTTTTCGCACTAATTTCTCCAAATGGGTAAGGTACTTTTCCTAATTGGGGAAGACAAATGGCTGTATTGACGTTTATGTATTAACTATTAAGCCATTGTTGTTATTCAATTTATGAAAGTTCATTAATATTATCAATGTCTAATTGCATTTGATACAATTGTTTTAATATCATTGAGTGCACAATAACTAACAATTAGAATGTTTGCTTGCAATGCGTTTCACAAAATAAAGTATATTACCATGTATCTAATTTGATTTTTATACCCCCGGATTGAATGATCGGGGGTATATTGTTTTTTCAAAATGTTTGCCTGTCTATCTGTCATTCTGTCCCACAACTTTAACCTTGGTCATAACTTTTGCGATATTGACAATAGCAACTTGATATTTTGGCATGCATGTATATCTCGAGAAGCTGTACATTTTGAGTAGTGAAAGGTCAATGTAATCACATAATGTCTAAGGTCACATTTATTGCTTTAAGTGGCGCAGTAGGTGGCATTGTGTTTCACAACAACAGCAATTGTTTTTTATTGTGTTGACACAATATGTTGTTATGTATCCCATATTAAAGGCAATACTTAAATTAAATTTAAATAATTTTTTGATGATATTATTGATTAGGATAAGCATCTTATCAAAGTGGATATAATACTGGAAAAAAGAATGAAATATATCCTCAAATTAAACATAAAAACCCAGTATAAAGTGAACATTAACCCTTTGCATGCTGGGAAATTTGTCGTCTGCTAAATTTCAAAAATTAGCATTTTCTTCGATTTTTTTCAAAGAATACTTTCAGAATAGCAAACAGTTTGGATCCTGATGAGACGCCACGTTCTGTGGCGTCTCATCTGGATCCAAACTGGTTGCACGGGCCTTCAAAATTCGGTTCCCGCACTGAAAGGGTTAACATGACATTGAAATCAGAGAAAGCCCACTACAAAGTATATATTTAAAGTTCTGTGTTGTCTTTTATTCAGAAATTTCTAGCTCTGTAAAAAAGGAAATGTGGTCAAATGTGGAGACTACATTTAACGCCAATAGTACAGGGCCCCACAGAAAAGGGAGTGACCTCGAAAAAAAATGGGAGAACCTCACATCTACACAAAGAGGCATCTACCAGGATCATCAGCGTATGCTGACATTGACTGGTATGAAACTTTAACTAGGGCTGTTTTCTTTTACCAAGTATAAAAGGAACAACTTTATTTATTGTTGTGGAAGTTGATGTATTTGTTAAATAATTTATATAAAACAACATTACAAGCATAACATGGAAACTATACAATTTGCAAGGACCATATTAACCCATTTATGCCTAGCGTCTAGAAAAAAGGCCTTGGCAAACAGCGTAGACCCAGATGAGACACCGCATGATGTGGCGTCTCATCAGGGTCTGGGCTGTTTGCTTAAATGAATTTATGTAAGAAATATTTTAAATATAGAAATAAATATACTAGACATCCCTAATTTTGGAAATAAATTGATCCAATTTAGAAGGATGGGAGACTCCACTAGGCGTAAACGGGTTAATTTGTCAGAATCATTCAGCAATGTTCAAAGTAATATTATTCAACATAAACTTGTTTAATTATTTGAATATTACTTTCTATAAACATAACTTATTAATGCAGTTTGTCAAAACAATATTTTTTGTAAAATGGCAATAAATAATATTATATAGTCATTTCTTTGTGACCATAATTGAAAAAAAAAGCTTACTAGAACTGTTAAATTTTAATTATAATAACAATCAACTTATTTTGCTGTTTATTTTTGTTATTGGATCACAGGCTATATTAAACGTTCTCTCCTGATGGTGCACCTGTCAAAGTATCACTTAGTACTGTTTATGTTTTGCTTTTTATTATGTTTTGTTGAGTGCATATTATTGTATAATACTCAAAATATTACAGGCAGTCCTCCGTTTAATTCAAAATGCACAATCCTCACTGAGGCTGTGATGAACGTAATTGGAAAAGAGGGAGTTGACATAATGGGTATTGGACCCAGCAGCCTAGACACCTCTATTTTGCAATTGACTGATATGCGGTAATTTGTTTAAAGTAACATTAAAATGCATACAAAAATTAGAACATTTACTCTTACAATAAGTTCTTTCAGTGACGTATTGACATATTGTAAATGTAGCATACCATAATTGAATTGCTTTGATGTTAGCCTTAAAATAATGCTATAATAATTTTGTGTAAATAAAGTATATAAATGATATTTGCTTAATATAAATACAAGTGTTAATAACAAAATTAGTAATGTTGTCTTGTGTTTGAACAATTTATTTGTTTTGTTTTTAAATTCATTTATTTAAAATAAATAAATCATGACAGCGACTCTTTCAACATATATGCATAACCACAAATGATGTAATTACTTAATAAATGGAACTATTAAGACAACCAATACACTTCAATTTATAAATAAGAGTATCTCTTATCTAAACATGTCAACAGGTAAAGTAATGAACGTGCATGTTAAACACAATATTTTGACAATTCATATACAAGTAACAATTGCATAAATAAACAATTAAAATGTAACAACAAATTTGAATTATTGAAACAAATGATGTTGATTTAAAAAAAAAAACATATTGTCAATATGCTTACAGTGATGATGACCAGCAAGATGCTGAAATCAACATGACCATGTGTACTTCAAGGTAATCATTAAAATACACAATTGATGATAGCTTGAACTTATAACACAATTAATCAAGATATGTGTTTGTCAGAAACACAATGCCCCCATGATTTACCATGCATGTGTATCTCATGGAGCTGCTCATTTTGAATGGTGAAAAGTCAATATTCAAATAATTAAACAAGTTTATGTTGAATTATATTACTTTGAACATTGCTGAATGATTCTGACAAATTAATATGGTCCTTGCAAGGATCACCACTCAAAATGCGCAGCTCCATGAGATACACATGCATGATAAATATTAAGCTGCTATGTTCAATATTGCAAAAGTTATCAAATTTTACCCAAGGTTAAAGTTTTGGGACAGAATGACAGACAGACAGGACAAAAACAATATACATTGTATCCCCGATCTATCGATCCGGGGCCATACAAAATGAAATAATGCACCAATGATTTTTGTACATGTTTCAAAGTGAAATTACATTTCGAATAGGTCTATAATTGATATTTAATATTATTTAATTTTAGTGCTGCGATGTCAAAATCAGTTTCCTTTAATCCGAAAAGAAGGTGAGGCATTAATTATGAAAACATTATTATTGCAATTAACTTACATGCAATTTCATAAACAGAAATTTTATATATATATATATATATACATGCACATGCATATCATTTGCAAAAAAAACACTGGCCATCAGACGAAGGCATTATTTACATGTTAATATAATACCAACATATCTTGAATATCAAAAATTGTAATGGTAAATACATCTGACTTTAGACATGATGCACTTATTCCAGATATACACCATCGATGGCTGAGAATGGCTATAGAAGCGCAACTATTTCTCCTCCAGACAAACCTTCACCATCATGGTATGTATGTTATGTATTTTAAAATATAATAAATTATTCTATACAAGCATCTAGATAACAGAAACATGTGCATAATATGGATGACTGAACCTAAAGTGTTATCATTCGACTGAACCTTAAGTGTCATCATTATTTACCATTTTTCATTATACAAAAAAGAAGCCGTTAAAATATTTACTGTTTTTGAAAATTAAATAAAAATTAAATAATTATACCATGTTTTTAATATCCATTTAGTTGCAGTCATTGCAGTCTACATGAACTTAATGCCTTGAAGAAGAGGAAGCTGGAGCTTCAAATACAATTGTTTGAGGCCCAGTTGGCGCGATTTGATGAGGAATAGATTATTATGTTATTTGTTATTATTTTGTTATGAAGATATAGTTTAGTTATATTAAACAGTTACATGAAATTCATCTTCATTGTGTATTTCTTGTGATTTTTGGAAAAATTGTATACAGTAACTTTAGTAAGTTTAAAATGTTCTAAAAGCTTAAATAGTTGTTTCAATTAAAAATGCAAGTCATTTGAATTAACAGGTCTGAAAACATGACTTATTCAATGTGAATATGAGTTGCGTTCTGAGAAAACTGGGCATAATGCATGTGGGTCAAGTGACGTCCCAGATAAGCCTGTGCAGTCCACACACTCGCTTTTACATTTTTCTTTTAAATGAAGTCTCTTCTTAGCAAAAATCCAATTTAGGCGTAAAGTGTAGTCCCTGATTATTCTGTGTGGACTGCAATATCTGGGCTAATCTTGGATGACACTTTACGCACATGCATTATGCCTAGTTTTTTCAGATCACGACACCTATGATCTAAAAAAATGTATTTGCTACTACATTCCTGTAACGAAGGCCATCTTCATTTCCATGGTAATTTTCAGGATGATCTGGTAAGGCATCTATGTCCAAAGGATCCATTGGCAGATTTCGCATGTTGCATATGTTGTGCAATACAGCACATGACAAAATCACCCTGTTAATAAAAATATTAATTAAGTTAGACAAGTTGCATAAAAATGTCATAAAAACCTAAAATATGTATAACATGTAATTATAACATAAATAATACTTGAAACATATGCATTTTTTGTTCATGTTAGTCACATTAATTCAGGTGCTGTTTAGAGTGTCGTTTTTTTCAAGACAGGGGCAAGATATTAATCATTAATGTTACTTAAAATGAAATTACATTAAAATTTTAAGTTAGCTGTAGAGTCATACAAGCATATTTATTTCAGAAATACTTTTTTTGAAGCTGTGTTAACATAAAATTTAATCTTCATGTAGAGAACAAAACTATATCTCTCAGTGACTAACATATTCTGTTAAACTATTAAATTTGTCGTAGTGACTGTTCACTGTGTATCAAAGTAAAATGATTACAGGTTCTTATAATGAACTCACTTGCATGACTTTAATGGATGCAATCTAATTTCATTGTGCAGAATCGCCCATCTCCTTTTCAAAATCCCTATGGAGCGCTCAACCACAGATCTTGTACGTTTGTGTGCCCTTTAATACAAAAGTAATGGTTAAAGTATGATCTTTACCCTTCTCGAAAAAGTGCACTAAATGCGCATTTAATGCGCATTAAATGCGCTTTTAATGCGCATTAAAGCGCATGTTATTGGCACCGTATTTTTTTCTGAAAAAAATATGGTGCCAATAACATGCGCTTTAAAGCGCATTTAACTAAACAAGTGCATTTTTCTGTTCAAATAATACACTTTTTGAGTGTATAAATGCACTTTTGTGTGTATTTTAAAGTGTACTTTAGTGTTTTTAAGTGAATTAATACGCTTAAGTGTATTTAAGTGTATTAATTCGCTTACCGTTTTTTTTTGTTCCCCAAAAAGTACACTTGAAGCGTATTTTAAGCGTTTTAATTTACTTAGGAAAACATGAAAAAATACACTTAAATACGCTCTTGTGTATTTTTTGAAAAAAATACGCTCTAGTGTATTTTTTGAAAAATTTGGGGAAAAAAATACGCTCAAGTGTATTTTTTTTTTAAATACGCTCTAGTGTATTTTTTGAAGAAAGAAAACGCTCAAGTGTATTTTTAGTGTATAAAGTGCACTTAAGTGTATCTTTGAAAATGTCTATTAAAAAAACATTCATTTGGATATGAAAAGTGGCCGGTTTAAATATGATCTGAGAGAACAACAGCAAATAAACTTTGAAATAAACACATTTATTCACATAAATCATTTTAAAATAAACAAGTAGTTAAGGCCATTCTATGGGTGCTTAAAAGCTTTTCCGCTTTCCTCTGCAACTGCTTCCCCCTGTCCCTATACTTTTTGGTTTACATTGTTCCATACAAAGAATGCATTGAAAAAAAACATGTCAATATACAATTTTTTCAAACAATATCACAATAAATAACAATGGCAAATAAAATATGTTGGAAGACAAAGACATACATGTAGGCTTACCAAATTGTCAAATAGCAAAATAGTTTTTTTTAAATCTTTCTCACTCCTCACATGGTTTTTAATATTGTTAAAGATTTTTTCTTGCCAAACTTGTAATGTGGCGCACAAATTATGTAAGTTTTTCGAGTTTATATGAAAAAACCTAAAATGACATCAAAGATAATTCGTTCTTATTATTAAATATATAAGCACTATGGACATGAAAGCACATTTGAGATCTACATAACTTTCCAAACTTGGAAATATATACAACCATTTACAACTATTTACTCACAAGTTATCTCAGTTTTAACTATAAAGGGGACATATCAACAGCTAGAACAGTATTTTATAGTCTGAAATAGATTTATTTATTAAAAATAACGTTATAAATAATTTCTAAACACAAACACTTTCAGAGGGTAAGAGAGACATTCGGAGGCCGTGGGAAAATCTTAGGAGTGACACAAATTCAAATAAACTTGTAATGTGGCGCAAAAATTATGTAAGTTTCTTGAGTTTATATATCTAAAAAAAATACATTAAAGATAATTCATTCTAATTATTAAATTTATAAGCATATGGACAATGAAACGCACACTCGCTAGGTTTTGGCAAACAATAACCTGCTCAGTAAGTTTTTGTGGGTTTTTGGCAAGGTGGTTTCCTGTGGGTTTAAACACTTTTTTGTATTAAAGTATGTTAAAGTCTTTTACAATTTTGTGCTGATATGTTTCAGTAAAAAAAGTAATAGCCCCATGCAGTTTTAAGGGAAAAAAACACAATGTGCAGGAAAATCATCTTTATAACACAAACAAATATGAACATAAGAATTGTACACTTCATTATAAAATGAGGCATTTGTGGAAGATTGTATGGAAAAAACGATTAACCGCAGTGTTCCGCAGTGGGTCAATTTATTTAGATCGCAGCTGCTGCAGAGAACTAGGTCACAGCTGTTGGGGGTACCTGAACCGCAGTGGCCGGAGGAACCTGGACTTCAGCATTTGGAGAGACCTTGACCGAATATGGTGGTGGGACCAGTAGTCCAGTACAGCAGCCATTTGAGAACACGACCGCAACCGACAGGGGGACCTGGATGGCAGCCAGTGCCTAGACCTGATCTTGGCAGCTGGAGGGACCTGGAAAGCAGCAGGCGAGACCGGAAAAGCAGGGGCTGGAGTGACATCTACCACTGATGTTGCTTGTGTCCTTCTCTTCTTAAGGATCTTGAATGCGTATTGATCTGCAAAAGATAAACATGATATCACACACTATCAAAAGGGTGAGGCATTCTTCATACTTGTTAAATTGTAAGGTTTTTGTTTCACTTAACTATGAAATATTGCTGTAATGGTAATCTTGTTGCGATTATAATAAGAAATTTAAATCAATGCAAGTTTGTTTGCTTGTTGTTTTTGTTTGTTTATTTTTGCAATTTTTTAACCCTGTGATCACATTTGACTAAACTCTTATCATCAAAGAAATAGCGTTTTGTAGACAATACAGTTTGAAAATGAACTAAGATGCGTGGTCTCATTTGGCTGTCTGGACTGGCTGGAAGTGTGATGCATTTTAAATGCAATAACCTGTATAGTTTTACCTCTCAACAAATCCAGCTTTTCTTAGTCAAGCACAGCCCACTCTCCTGCTTCACTCTAGTTGGCCAACTCTTGAAGGGTAAAAACCTGGTGTTAAAGTCCATACATCAGTCAGTATCCCCCTGTTTCTTCCTTTTTTAGCAGGTGATAATGCACATTCTTTCCTTGGGGCAAGAGTTTTACCTTTAAAATCAAAATATAAAAGTTCTCATTGAAATATGAGGGAAAGAAGTCCATTCAGTAAAGACCAGACTTAGCTATAAATAAAGTTTAAGATGACAATAACCATAAAACACAGCCATAATAATTCACTGTACACAACATTAACACTTTTTAATTTGTATATTTATCTATTTTTGTTTCAATTGGTGTTAGTTTTCCTTAAAATTACAATGCATTTACTTATCCTTATACCAGAGACAATACATAAACATGATAATGATCATAATTAATTCAATGAACTTAATTAAAAAAGGGATGCAGAAATAAAAATACAAACCTGTTACAACTGTTCTTCAGTATCCAGCCACTTTGGACCTCCTTTGATTTACTACATTGTAGTAAATACACTTTGTTTTCATCACACAATACTTCATGCTGACAGTATTTCAAGACATTTGACACTACAAGTACAATTTAAAATCTTAATTTGCTAAATCATGTCTAAAAATGTAGCTCATTATCAGTTGCTGACACCTGCTTGTTTAAACAAATTTACTTCCTGTGCCCTAAACCAATCAAAAGTGGCTTGTTTTCAAAACAAAAACTATCAACCAATCAAAAGTATGCAGATGATATGCACCCCTTTGTTAGGCATTGCTGCATCACTGATAAGAGATTAGTGTTTATGATGCATATTTGATTTAATTGGGGGAGAGCTGATCTTTTATCTGTTGTGTCAGCTTGAGATATATCTACTGATAAAGGCAAATTTCAACACCAAAATATTTATGGAATAATACACATCACTGATAACAATTCTTCTCTTTGTGACCTTAAATTGAATATCATTACTGAGAAATGACAATCTGTTTATTGTTTATGAAATCACAAATTACAATACATGCACATAACCCTTAGCATATTATATTTATTTGTGAATATTTCAATTTGAAATAATGAAAGGTCTTAGAAAATTATAATTCTATTATAAATATTATTTTAATTGCCTTTAAAAAATGTGTTTAGTAGACAATGTGGTAGATATTAATTTTATTTGGGTTAAATATCAGTATAAGAAATTTGAGAAAATATAATTTAAATATTAAAAATATTGAAAGTGTCAAAAATATTATGTGGGCTTGCCAGAAGCCCACATAATATTTTTGACACGTTCAATATTTTTAATAAGTGACCCACAGCCTGATTTAGTTGAACTTGTGCTTTTTAAAGCTGTTAAGCATTGTTGTTAAAAAATTTATTATGAATAGTATTATTTTCTTGATGTTTTCAAATAATCAATAAACATTTGATAATGTCATACATAACACTTGTATTTGTGTTGTTTTTGTAAATACTACAAAATTTTTACTACTAATATATAATGTATGAAAAGTATAAAATATGTTCAGACCCAGAAAAGATACACTTATTAATACACTTAAATACGCTTAAATTGAAAAGACACACTGTCTTGGAAAAGATATAGTTAAAAATACACTTCCATTGAAAAGACGCACTCAATCATATAAAAGTACAGAAAAAATACACTTGGCAATTCAAAAGATTTTGAAAAAACGCGCTCTAATTTCGAAAAATACACTTTAATGCACTTAAGTGTACTTTTAAAACGAAAGACGCAGAAAAAATACACTTTTTTGGAGAAAGCGCAGAATAAATGCACTTCTTAAAGTGTATTTTGTTAAAAAGCGTATTTTATTTCGAGAAGGGTAATTTTCTCTTTTGTAGCAAAAGCATTATATCACGTTCATGATCAAGTGGGTAATTCACCTGCAATAAAAGCACCAGTCATTAATATGTATTAAGTACTTAGAATTGCACATCATTATTGTATAACTTAATAGTTTTTTTTATGAAATGTATTACATTAACATGGCTTGTCACCATAGAATGACATATGCCCCCTTTTTCCACATTTTTATAAACCTAAACGCAAAGTGTTTTTCCACATTTTTTGAAACCTAAACGCAAAGTGTGACAGGATTTCTTATAGACGGACATTGCAATCACTATATGCCCACCTTTGGGGGCATAAACACATTTAATGGAAGTTAAACACAATATCAAAATACAGTATTTACAAATAAACACCCACTTATTCACATTAACCTTATAAGCAAATCGTAGAGACTTGACTGTGTAGCTCATTAATTATTCAAACATTTCAGTGAAAGATTTATATTTAGCATGAGGGGTGCTTTTATATTGGTTATGGTGTTTATTAGGGAATATCTGTACCAATGTTGTAGAATTTACAAATGCAATTTATCTAACTGGTTGTAAATCAGCTGGTGCTCATCAGCTGGATTCATAAATGGAGTGAGGAGCCATCTCTTGCACGGATATCCCGAATCCCCAAGTAGATATTGATGTTGGTCATCGACAACATTCTGCTCCATGATTTGAAATAGGCCACTTTGCCTTAAGATTCTGGCATCCAGGGGTGGCGAAATCTCAAAAAACTATACTTGTCCACGGACAACCATTTAGGAAATTTAACTTGTCCGTTGCTGAACTACACTTGTCCGTTAATGTTTATATAAATTATAAACGCATTTATTGATTAATGTAAAACAATGTGGAATATACCAAAATGAGTATGATTTGCTAGTTTTGTTTATAGTTGTATTTCAATAGTACATTCATTATAGCAGTATATTATAAACAATATAACGACTTTCTAATACTTTTAATCTTGCAAAGGTAGTGTTATTAAAACATGTGTTGAACATAAGTACATCGTAATCTTAACAAATTAAACTAGTTCAATATGTCGACCTCATCAGACTGAGGCTTTGCGCCGCTACTGGTAGCAATTTGATTATCATCAACTGGTAACCATTGAATATCTGTGAGCCAAGTTTCTTGAAAAGTTCTGGCGCGTTTAATAGATCATATTTTTTTCATAATCTTTCTTAGTTTTTTTGGGAGGTGGACTGCTCAAAGCTTCGGGTTTCTGCTCCGTTGTTGAAGATTTAAAAAAAAAAGTTCCATCTTTACCATTAAAGTCGTCTTAAATAACAAGGTAGACCGTGTTTTGATTATCTTACTTTGATACTTTTTATTTCCATCTGATTGTAAAAAAAAAGAAACCAGTCTGTACACTGTCTAACAGTCGGGCCGAATGTTTAAAATGCGGCATGCTCCTGGTCTCTTATAGAATAAAGGAGATCACTGCGCATGAGAGTGCCCGTATTTTAGCTTGATTGCTCCGCAAATAGCACTGACAATGTAATCGCATGTCAACATCCGGTTTTGTAAAACTTAATTTAAATTACGGCTTTAATACAATGTATTTTTTTCATTTGCATACCTGGACCCGACTTTTAAAAAACTTGTTGTCCACGGACAACTTAATTGAAAAAAATAAGTTGCCCAGACAAGCAAATGTACGACTCGGGCAACTCGGACATTTGATTTCGCCACCCCTGGCATCATGGACAGCCCCAGGCCACAGCGGTACAATGTCTCTAATCAGACAATTGGCATCAAACATGATATGTAAAAAAAAAATGATATAGAGATACATTCATAGTATTAATAGTCTATACTGGGGGACATATTGTTTTTGCCGTGTCTGTTTGTTTGTTTGCGTCAAACTTTAACATTGGCCATAACTTTTGCAATATTGAAGATAGCAACTTGATATTTGGCATGCATGTGTATCTCATGGAGCTGCACATTTTGAGTGGTGAAAGGTCAAGGTCATCCCTCAAGGTCAAAGATATGGGGGACATAGTGTTTCACAAAAGCATCTTGTTTCCACTGTTTTATTTGTAGTATAGTGAAAACACTACACTGTAACTCCAATATAGCGCGGTCAATGGGGTCCAAGCCGCGAAACAGCGTTATAACGGATCCGCGTTATAAGTTTTGAGCTCATTTACTGCAGGGCGCTATAAAAAAAACAGGTATAGAATAGCCTATAATATAGGTCATGTATATTGCCATGCTGTGTTGACGCAAATACATGCATATAAACCGAATCGTATCGATAACAGTATACATACCGCTTTTCTTATGTGCACATTTATCCGATAATCCAATAAAATTGCAACATCACTTAAAAAATTATAATCTTGAACATCAATGACGATATATGTTTAAGAAATTCGTAAACACAACCGTACGCATAAATGCCATTTTCAGTAGTGTTAAGAGTACAGTGCATTATGGGGCAGAGCTTTCATTGGACGAGCGACTTTAAATTTAGATTGAATGCGATACGATTCATGAACAAAAAATTGTTTTATTGCGTCATATGCATGCAAAAAACGTGTATCCCGGGAACTTTCTGATACCGCGCGAAAATGAAAGTGACACTCTGTTAACAATTACCTGTACACTGCGTTAGCATGTAACTAAATCGTCTGCATTATTTAATTTCTTATACGAGAACTGAAAGATTAAATGACATAATACTAGAATGATAATGAAATGACAGAAAAAGTTGTTTTATACAGTGGGCAGTATATTTCACAGCCGCTCATTTAATATAGTCAAACTGCAACCATATCAAAGTAAGAATGTTTCAATCGTTTTGAATTTCTTTAATTGTATAACTATCCCGCTTGCACTTAACTTATGGAAATTATCGCACTGAACCGCTCTGATGAGGAATACATGTAATAAACACTGACACGCGAGTTTTTCACACCTTTATTGACATTACACAACAGATTAACACCAATTAGCTGTCGGTGTTGTTTAACCTCGAGGCGATTATAATCGGTTCAACGGACGGTTGAATAAAGCAATCAACATGTGATTGCCGCCATCTTTGAATTGTCTGAAAATACATGAAGTTGCATAATACGGATTTGAATCAGAAATCAAATGGAAGGTTGGAGAAAAAATGGGATCCAAGCACCCCCCGCGTTATATTGGATTCAGCGTTATAACGGAGCGCTTTATATTGGAGTTACAGTGTATACCATATTGGAAAACTTATGAACAAGAAATAAGAAGTTGTATAAAAATGTCACAATCCATGCATTTCAGTATAATAAAAAATATAAGAAAGAAGACTGTTAAATTGGCCCCAAATTTATTATTTGATTGTTTTAGGAATTTTAAATCAAATATCCATATTTATCATGCAAATAACAAATGGTATCAGTATAAATCATGAAATTAAATGCATACATTGAAAATGATTTTTCTTGATTTATATAAATGATTAAATCTTCATACATAATAATAATAAACATTGAACACCAATTAACAAACCCGAAGAATATAATATATTATATAGCAATTTTTACAATAATTAAAAATATAATATAAAAAAAAGGATTACCTGTGTGTTTATGGAATGGTAACCCATCCGATTCACATACGCCGGTTCATCAACAACTGGGGCTTGAATCTGGACATGCGTCCCATCGATAACGCCAATTACATTTGGAAACCTTGCAATATTGAAAAAGTCTTCCTTTATTTGTCGGATTTCTCCGGGAGCAGTTGGAACACTGATGAATTGTCGTACAATTTCAGGCTCAGTCAAAGCTTGAGTAACTTGGGATATGACCCTTGAAACTGTAGGCTGCGAAACCTCATGGATATCTCCATCATTAAGTTGAATGCTAGATGTAGCAAAATATCTTAAAGCAATCAAAATCTTTTCAATACTATTTAAACTATTGTTCCTGAAGCTTGTTGGTCCAATAAAAGGAGTCAGTTTGTCATTTAAAAATAAAATCCCTTGCCTATCCAAACGATAGCGTTCAATCAACTCAGAATTTTGAAGACTGTCGAGTAAATCAACTCTATTAATGAAACGTCTTGCCATTCTGAAAAAGAAAGTCAATCATTTAAGCAAATTAATAGAAAAAAGTGTGTACTTACTTAATAATTCCGAGATGATACAGTAACACACATTCGTACATTGCAAAAGGGAAAGGTAAACACAATCTGACATGCGATACAGTATAACCACAATGACAGATATGTAAACACATCCCAGGTTCAAGTTCTTATTGCCACTTTAAACTCATATCCCTTCCATTTCTTCAAACATATGATGCATGCACTGAAAATGACGTTAAATGATACAAAAATGCAATTATTATGGTAATCACAAAATTCGCGTAAGTTAACAACAATGTTACTTCCGTTATACTGTTTAAAAGCCGGACTCTGAAAGTAATTGGAATACATATCGGTCTGTGTTTAGAACGGTGATACATTTCAAAGAATACATACCTTTGGGATGGAGTTTGCTCAAAAAAAGGCGAAAACAACGGAAATTCGTCTGCTACGGCGCCATTTTTAAGGTGATTTCTTTGGACTTAAGGGAGGTGTACACGTCCCTTAACTTTGAAGGAAAAAACGGTCAACCTTAGGCGTATTTCTAAGGTTAGGAAGTTTGTGAATATGACTTAAGGCATTTCCTTAAATTTAAGGGAAAAACAGCAAAAACCTAAGGCAAAATGACAACCTTAGGTAATTTTTTTCCCTTAGGTGGTTGGTGAATACGGGCCCAGAAGACCAAGGAGTAGTGAAAGGCTCAGCCAAATCAAAGTCCAGCGATGTGAGGGTGAGACAGCCTTCCCATGTCCTCGTATTGCAACATGAAGGACATTTTAGCTGAAACTAACAAGGGAGAGAACTGTAGATCTGCACCAGCAGTGAGTTGTTGCCCTTAAGTTGTTTAATGTTTTATTTATTTGTATTATGTCTTACAACTTACATGTTGATTGACTTTAAGACTGTTTTCTAATGTGAATTTAAACAGATTTTAACCATCAAAGATCAGTAAAGGCAAGGTAAAATAATATGTGTGTGTGTTTTTTTGCAACGTTGGTGAGACATTAATATTATTATTAAATATTAATATTGTTGCCTCCCATTTATTGAAACATATAATAACAACAAAACATATCTAATGACATTTTAAAAGTAATGTGATTAATAGAATAAGTACAATTAAAAATATTAAATTTTTAACCAAATGGTTTTCCTTCTTTGTGTTTTGCAGCAAAAAATTGGCTAATAGATAAATAAGCTGTGATGTGGAAAAATGGGGCCTAATGCATGTGCTTAAATTGTTGTCACAGATTAGCCTGTGCAGTTTGCACAGGCTAATCACGGACAACACTTTCCTCTTAAAGGTATTTTTCATTAAACAAATAATCCTCTTTATGAAAATCCAGTCTAGTCAGAAAGTACCCTCCCTTATTAGCTTATGTGAATTTCACATGCTAATCTGGGACGACACTTTCTAACATTAATGATCCGCATATTGGTTTATGAAAATACATTTCTGGAAATGGAGTCAAGATAATAGATATAAATGTACAGATAAGTATAGCATTAGCCAACACTTTTCTTGTTTTAATACAAAATGACTTAATTGTATTTATGTTCATGCTATTAAGGACAAGGAACCAATAAAATGCCGGATTAGAAATTCATGTTGTTGAAAACCTTCACAGCCAGTCAAGAGGCATAGTTTGTTATAGATTATAATATAATTGTTACAAGTTCCTATCACCCACTGTGTTGTTGTTGTTTTCAGCAGAGCACCAGCATTGATATCGAGTTGGCCCAGCAACCGCACGAGTCCCGCCTGCAGGAGCCCCAGTCCAGAACAACCCTTCCCCTCCCCTGACTTCTAACTCCTTCCCCTTGACCTCCTGACTGAAAAACTCAGCATCGTTGAACAACTCCGTTCTGCAGGAAATTCTGAGCATGATTCTGGTCAAACGTCGAGTTGTCCACACATAAGCCTGGGTAGTTTTGTTAAGCTAGAGTTCCGCGTGGGCCTGAGAGGGACGAGTTTTACAGACACGAAAAGTTATAGCAGTAGTTATGGTAACGCTAACAGTCAGTTGTTGCTGTTGGACATCACAACAAATATCCTGAAGAACAAAAAGTTCAATAACTTGTTCCAATCTTTATGGGACAAACAGAAATTGAACGGGAGAAAATCAAGGAACAATAAAAGCGCAAGCTTTCCTAGTGGGATGCTTCTGCTGTTGATAGTTTAGACGACAGTAGGGTTACGGACTGCCCCAGATTGTCCATTCAGCGGCCAAAATATCATAATAGAACGGACTTTTGGCAATATTACCGACAAAGAAAGGCAGTAATGACTTGGTTGTGAATACCCAGAGCACGATACATCCATGCTGACACAAAAAGGCAGTAATGACTTAGTGGTGAAAACCTAGAGCACGCTACATCCTTGCTGACAAAGAAATGCAGTAATGACTTGGTTGTGAATACCCAGAGCATGCTACATCCATGCTGACACAGAAAGGCAGTAATGACTATGCTGTGAACACCCAGAGCATGCTACATCCATGCTTACACAGAAAGGCAGTAATGACTATGCTGTGAACACCCAGAGCATGCTACATCCATGCGGAAACAGAAAGGCAGTCACGACTATGCTGTGAACACCCAGAGCACAATATATCCATGCTGACACAGAAAGGCAGTAATGACTATGCAGTGAACACCCAGAGCAAGATATATCCATGCTGACACAGAAAAGCAGTAATGACTATGCTGTGAACACCCAGAGCACAATACATCATTTGCTGACACAGAAAGGCAGTAATGACTTGGCTCTGAACACAGAGCACAATACATCCATGCTGACACAGAAAGGCAGTAATGACTTGGCTGTGAACACAGAGCAACATACATCCGTGCTGACACAGAAAGGCAGTAATGACTTGGCTGTGAACACAGAGCTTAATATATCCATGCTGACACAGAAAGGCAGTAATGACTTGACTGTGAACACAGAGCACAATACATCCATGCTGACACAGAAAGGCAATTATGACTTGGTTGTGAACACAGAGCACAATACATCCTTGTTGACACAGAAAAGCAGTAATGACTTTGCTGTGAACTCAGAGTACGATACATCAATGCTGACACAGAAAGGCAGTAATGACTTGGATGTAAACACCCAGAGCACAATACATCCATACTGACACAGAAAGACAGTAAAGACTTGGTTGTAAACACCCAGAGCACAATACATCCATGATGACACAGAAAGGCAGTAAAGACCTTGTTGTAAACACTAAGAGATCCATACATACATGGGGTGTGCCACAGCCGCAAATTACGCCAACTATTGTGAACAAGGTGCTCAAAGTGAACATGTCTGGGTTTGGTATGAGGACTTAGCACTCCAAGCCCAGAAGGCCTCGCATTGAATTGATGCAAGAGAAGGCTTTGAAAAATATTAGCAGTTTTGTTGTGTGGTCCAGTACGCCCTTCGACTCTCAACCTGAAGAAAGCAGAACTCAAACTCGGCTCTTAGCAATATCAATAAGGCCAGCATGTCATCTCCGCTTCTTGAGCTTCAGGTGAGACCTTACAGTGTTAATTTTGTTGTTGAAATTAGGGCTGAAATTCAGCCCCATTGTTATCTCAAAAAGTCTATATCCATGATTACTGGCTTAAGTTCTCAATTCATGGTTTCCCGCAAGAAAAAGAATGTTTTGATAGGTTGCAACATTGAGTTAATCAGAACTCAAATTCAGCCTTTGGCAATATCAGCGAAGCCAGCATATCAGCTCAGCTTCTTGAGCTTCAGGTGAGATCATACAGTGTTATTCATTTTGTCGAAATTGGGGCCAAACTTGAGTCCCATTCCTAATCTTAAACAGTTTATTTTTTCCATAATTACTGGCTAAAGTTTTCAATTCAAGGTTTGACCCCAAACAATGTTTTAATGGGTTACAAATTGAGTTTGTTTCCTTATGCAGCTCTATAAGTTGAACCTTAGTGCAATTTATCTTGATAGCACTTATTCTCAATTTTTAAATTATGTTTAGCAAAAACTACAACCATTTTCCCAATTTAATTCAAAACACTATGATTTTTTACGAATTGTCCCAATCCAAAAATGGTTACAATAAACTCTGCATAGAGCTAGCCCCTAGTTATAGCACATTATAAAGTTTTTTATCAGAATAACTGGCTTAATTATACCCGCACAAACGAAGTTTAGGGGGGTATATAGGTAGTATAGGAGTGAACTAGTCTGTCGGTCTGTCTGTCGATCCGTATTTAGTGTCCGTTCTCTAATTCAAGTAGTTTTCATCCGATCTTTACCACATGATGTATAGGCCAAGTTTAAACATGGGCTTTGTCGGGTTAAAAACTCGGTCACGGTGTCACTTAGTGCATTTTAAACATTCAGCATGTTGTCCGCTCTCTAATTCAAGTAGTTTTCATCCAATCCTCACCAAACGTGGTCACAAGTTTTTTCTAAATGATCTCTAGGACAAGTTTGAACATGGGCCATTCCAAGCCTAAAACTAGGTCACCGGGTCACTTTGTGCATTTTTAACATGCAGCAAGGTGTCCGCTCTCTAATTCAAGTAGTTTACATCCGATCTTCACCAAACTTGTTCAGAAGTTTTATGGAGATGATCTTAAGGCCAAGTCAGAACATGGGCCTTTCTGTGTGAAAAACTAGGTCAAGAGGTCACTATTGCGTTTTAAGAATAGAGCATGGTGTCCGCTGTTTTTTTGTGAAGACGACATGCAAAATATTATGTGTCAATGCGGCATGTGGGGGTATTCGTCACATCTGTGACAAAGCTTTAGTTTGCTTATTTCACTAAGTTTAATTACTATTTTGAACTCGCATCTATTGTTTCTTATTAAATGCCAAACAGTTGTATTGTCTCACATTGAAAGTTGTTAAGTCTCAGGTATAAGTCATAAACTGTCACATTTAAAGGTGTGCAGACTCACACTTAAATATGTAGATTGTAACATTTAAAGTTGTGTTGTCACACATTTTTAATTGCTGAGAATCTCATTTAAAATTATGTAGTCTCAAATTTAAAGTTCTTTAGTCACACAATTAAAGGTGTACAGTCTCACATTCTAAACTGCTCAAGTAATGCCTGTTTTTGATTTACAAAAAATAGATATAACACCTCGCTACAAACCCAAAAATTCCAATTTCAAGTTGGTGCACGTAAAACATTGATACTACGTTATTCTGAATTCTAATTGGTGAAAAATTAATTGCAATATTTTAAATATCAATTATAGGCACGATGTTTGGCATTTAAAAAACAGGTCTGTAAGGTAAGGTGTTTCAAGGCTTATTCATGTGTCACTAAACAATCCGGTTTTAGTTTACTTTCCATTTCCTTTTCAGTGAACTTTACTAGCAAACATGACAAACGTCATTGAAATGAAAGTCGATGACAACCCCCTTCTTGCACAAATACTACAACTTGCTGAAGAAAATCAGCATGAAGACGTCTTGCGTCAGACTACCAAGCCTCCTATCAATATATCCTCCCATGTTGGCTACATCAACACTTCCAACAGCAGAGCCTTGGTGAGTTTGACTTCCGTCTCAGCATCCATGTCGCTTAGCAACAATTGAATGATGGGCGTCGACAAATTAGGCCGGAAGTCGCTCAAACTGAAACGATCTGATCCAACAGGTAGAGCAAGCGTTGCGTGACACGTCCGTTAATGTGACTGACCTCGATATGTTGTTCTCGAATAATGTGAACCTTAGGACTGGAGGGCAGTATGCGATTGACGCCATTCAACAAAAGTTGTTGTCGGAATTCTCGGGTTTGGGGTGGCGCCTTCGGCGTCGGGACTCACTCCATCTATGGCCCAGTCGCAGCAGCAGCAGTAGCAGCAACAAGAGCAATAAGCAGTATCTTAGCGGTGTTCTGGGATATGGGGCTTCATGTATGTGCTTAAATTGTCATCCCAGACTAGCCTGTGCAGATTGCACATAAATTAAGTCCTATTAAAGTGTCATCCCAGATAAGCCTGTGCAGACTGCACATACATTAAGTCCTATTAAAGTGTCATCCCAGATTAGCCTGTGCAGACTGCACATACATTAAGTCCTATTAAAGTGTCATCCCAGATTAGCCCGTGCAGACTGCACATACATTAAGTCCTATTAAAGTGTCATCCCAGAATATCCTGTGCAGACTGCACATACATTAAGTCCTATTAAAGTGTCATCCCAGATAAGCCTGTGCAGACTGCACATACATTAAGTCCTATTGTTTCCCAGAATGTGGCTCATATAGTTCACTTAACATCAGTATTTTCCGTTGTCTGCCTGATTGAGGAAAAGTTCATAGCATCAAATGGGAATTCTGTGTCTTTATATTGACCAAACTTGGTAAATGAATGCAAATAACACTGGATTTAATATAAATTTTAATCTTAGTATGTCAGGGCATAGTTTGTCTATTTTGCGGCCGAAATTCAGCTCCTGAACCAAAAGTTTCTCCATGCATGAAAACACCCGCTTTTCTATTCCATTTTAGTAAAACAATTATTTAAATGCTTTCAGTACATTATAAAATTATTGTCTTCATTATTTTTCGATATTTATTTAAATTCTTGGAATCTGTTTTAAGAGCCGGTTCCTACAGGACCCGATGCACTGATTATGCACATGTGACTCTTGTACGCAGCTGAATAAAAGGCTCTCTGGTCAGCTGGACCTGGACGCCAAGGGACACTTCCTGCCCAAGTACCGTGAGGCAAATGCTCAATGAGTTCTACCCGAAGTGTGCAGCGTCTCTAGACCTGTGGCTCCAGACTGTCTTACCCAGGGGCCAAGATTACTTTATCTGCAAGGTACATTGGTAATTTATCATGTATAATGTGTGATGAGTTTTTTACTCCAAATTTCAATTTAAATAGTGTGTGCGTTTTATATATTGATTAAACTATATTATAGCTGACAGTTATTATGATATTGGTAATATTTATAATAGCCGCCAATTTGTATTGCCTTGAAAGGGCGCAGGAGAGGGGCGTAAATATTTGTTCTTGTCTGTTTTTCGCTCTGCCCTTCCTTAAATCCGTCCTTATGTCTGTCCCACCTTTTTTGAGTTACACGTAACTTAATAAATATTTTTAGAAGGGGATAAACAATTATTTAGTAGGCTAGGTTTGTATCAAGTGTACAGCATATAGAAGTAAAGTATCAAGTGTTTTATTGTGTATCTCTTTTCTATCAGAAGTCTTCAAATTTAATGTTTTATATATTTTTTTACTCAAACAAAATTGATTCAAATATAACAAATGCCATTTCAGAATGCATTGAATTATTTGGTTTACAGGGACACATTTCTGGGATGCCCCGAGGTCTTTTTTTCTGTTTACAGAGGCCTTATACTCGCAGGTTCCCCAAATACAACTCAGCCACAACATCCTAATCGGTAAGTCCCGTTGCCATGGCAAAACAGGTAACTTTGGCAAAGCATTCAGGAGACCCTGGCTTAACAGCCTTAGACTTCAGATGTTATCAAGTTTTAACAAACAGTTGAAACTCAATGCGATTTGCAGTTTCTGCTCTTCAATTAAGAAGACCAGTACAAAGTATTTCAATTCAAGGGTTCATCAACAAACTTATTTCACTATTTTGAAATTCGAAGAAAATGCAACAGTGTCACGCTAATCCCTGACATTCAGGCTTGAATTAGACATCCAGAGCTTTATTAAAACACAGAATAACACAGTTTTTCAGCAGGTTCCAATATATCTAAATTGTTAACTCTACAAAGTCAGGTTCCATTTTAAATGTAAGTATGTTTATAAAATTGCCATTGATACATAAGAGGGGTCACTGATCTCTGTAGCTTTGCATAAAATGTTGTTTTGTTCTGTGGAGATCTGAGCATATAGTTTAGAGACTATTTATAAATTATGAACTATTGGATTATAATTTTAATGGTTTACAAAATCCCATGTAAATACAAGTGTCCATAGCTTGTGTATTGAGTGCATCAGGAATTTCCCATATGGATATTCCCCCGAGAAGACTCCTAAGTGAAATGTTTTGGAAATTTACACATTTAAATATATATATTTTAACTGAATTGAGCAAACATTTCTCAAACTGAGTAATTGTGATCACCCTATGTCATTGAGCGTGCTATGTGCAGCTTCAACTGTCAGCTTGTTTATGAATCTAAAGGCCTGAATGTTTATTGAATCTTGATGAAACTGGGTCAAAATGTTTTGACATTATCAAGGCAAAAAGTTTATTTTGACAATATTTAGCCCGTGTTTAAATCGAGGCCACTTGTGTAACAATACTGTAGGTCTGACATCTCAATTGTCATGACTCAATCATGATCATACATGGTCAGAATGTTTATCTTGATATGTTACAGGTTTAGTTTGAATCTGTCACATTGCTTCCAAAAACTAGGTCACCAGTTCAAACCTTGAAACAAACTTGGTTATCACTCTATAGGCCAGATTTATGCCACATCAATTATGAAAGTTAATCAGAATGTTTAAAGTAATTTAGTCAAAAAGTATGTCACAAGGTCATGTCTTCTACAGTAGGTTTACCTTGAATTGAGGTGAGCATTTCAGGCACTTTTTTCCATTTACAACATTCAGATAATTCTCCATGAAGGACCATTGAGCTTTTTTTAAATTATAAAACAGTTTGATTGATTTAGAAAAAAGGATAAGGATTTGTGTATGTTCAGTGTTATCACAACACGAGATGTCGCATGCACACATAGATTTAATGAGATACAAAATGCTCGTTTTTAAATATGTGTGGCACAATATATTCCTTTTTATTTTTCCCCAACAATATCTATTGATATGACACTTACATGGTGCATGAACATGTGTTGAATATATTGATCCACACAAAACAAAAAAAGAGCAGTGTGTATCTTGATAAATCTATATTACCAGACCACATCTAGCGTTGAAATTTTGAATATTGCTATAAGAAACATTGATTTTTTTAATGTGTTAACTTTATGTTTTGAAATATTGTACGAAATATTAATTGATTTTGAGTGTTTATGGTCTTTTAATTGTTGTTTTGATACTTACAATTTTTAAGATTTTTATGTCATTCTGATTATGCCCATGTGACTTTTTTTATACCTCCCAAACCCAATAACAATCACAATAAACTCATCAATTTTATACCTCCCGAACCCACTAACAATCACTAATTAACTCATCAATTTTATACCTCCGGAACCCACTAACAATCCCAAATTAACTCATCAATTTTATACCTCCCAAACCCACTAACAATCACACATTTACTCATCAATTTTCATTTTTATTATTCCATTCACAAGTTGAACAATTATGTCTTTGCTGTACCAACCTTAGCACTGTTGGGTTTCTATGTCTATTGCGAAATGAAGTCAATATTTGCACCATGCCAGTCATACTTAATGCAGACAAAAATAATAATATGTTAGAGGATTTTTATGTAACAACTTATGTTCACTTTGTGTTGTTATTATAAAAGTTCAAAGGTAGCTTTAAAAACATGAATTAGCCTTGCTCTGGGAAACGCAATCTGCACAGGCTAGTCAGGGAAACCACTTACCTCTGGGAAACGCAATCTGCACAGGCTAGTCAGGGAAACCACTTACCTCTTGGAAACGCAATCCGCACAGGCTAGTCAGGGAAACCTCTTACCGCCAAAACTGGATTTTGCTAAGAAAATGCTTCCTTAAAAACAAAAAATCAATAAAAGCAAAAAGTGTTGACACTTATAAACATCTGCTATCCGTTTCAAAATAATTTTTATCGGATCATCATGAAAATGTTCAATATTGTTTTTGGGCATAATATCTTTTACAAGTTTAGTAACCAGCCAGATTGCATTTTCTTGTTTAATGAAGAACATAGACCGTTAAACATATCTAACATTGTACACACGGTCAATGTAAACCAGACCGTTCAACATATCTAACATTGTACACACGATCAATGTAAACCAGACTTCTAACCGGGAGTATTTTGTTGGTTTTGGTTCTTCATTTTTTTGGTGTGTGAAATGTCGGAAAAGTTGCGACTCGACTAAGCATTAATGCCACCAGAATTAATGCAATTGGCGTGAGTTTCATGACAGTTCATACACTTTTAAGTTTGCTGCTCATGTTACAAAACTGTGTAATGCTTTGTATAATTTATATCATATGTCTAATTTTGTCACATGGTTACTTGCCTTAAGTAAAGGACATTCTAGTGATGAATAGAATATTCTCCTGCTGATGCTACTGGAGTTTAATTTTGTTGATATTTTATTTAACAGGACAACTTGTCAATCAACATGGAACAGTACCCAGAAAATCACGACCAGCTCATGAACTGTGTAACTGCGCCAAGCGTGACCCTTCAGAGAAAGGGGCTTCCATGCCGAAGGTCAAATTGGTACCGATCTTGGCTCAAGCAGCAGCCTCAGTCTTTTATCTATTATCTATTAACATTCCAATCTCACAGTAATATTATAAAAACATGACCTGCAAGGTGGAGATGTGAATACAATGAGTATTAAATCCCACAAACCATGCAGAGGTTATATGGGAGTCAATGTTCTGTAAGTTGGTCTGTTAGAGGGGCGTTTGGTCTGCATTTTATGTAAACATAGTTTTACCTCACCACATCTACATTTCTAAAGGGAATAAGATGAAACTTCAAACATGTGAGCCCCATGAAGTCTGGGTTGAGTTTTAGTTATCATTTTGTGACAAAGCTCTAACTTATCATTGGCCAAGTAACTCTCTTGCATAATATTAATTTACTGTTTCTGTATCTCACCACACATGGAATTACAGAGGCTGTGTTACTTATATTTTATTCAGGGGGATTAACTAATAGTGTGCACAGAAGTGTGTTAATATTTGTGTATAAAAACAACAAAAGCATTAAATCCCTTGAACCACTTGTCATCTTTGATTACATTATAACAAATTATCCAATATAACTTATTTTTCAGTGGCCGTTGTTCAGTGTCAAGCGAAATCCTAGCAACCAAGCCACGTCAGCACAGCAGCAAAAACAGTTTCAGCAGCAGTCGTATACTAAACATCAACAACAGTGGTGCATATGCATTAAACTACGAGAGGTATGAATGCAAATATGTCTGTATGATATTAGTATATTCTCAACCATTTAATATTAACTAGTTTGTTTTGTTTAAGAATATATTTTAGCATATTGCTATATTCAAATTTGCTTTTATTATGTTTTATTTTTATTGCACTCTGCCTCTTCTAATCATGTTAAGGATGGCCCGCACCCTACCCCTGTACTGACCTGTGGGTCATGGCCCGCACCCTACCCCTGTACTGACCTGTGGGTCATGGCCCGCACCCTGCCCCTGTACTGACCTGTGGGTCATGGCCCGCACTCTGCCCCTGTACTGACCTGTGGGTCATGGCCCGCACCCTGCCCCTGTACTGACCTGTGGGTCATGTTAAGGATGGCCCGTACCCTGCCCCTGTACTGACCTGTGGGTCATGTTAAGGATGGCCCGCACCCTGCCCCTGTACTGACTTGTGGGTCATGGCCCGCAACCTGCCCCTGTTCTAACCAGTTGGTCATGACCCGCACCCTGTGGGTCATGGCCCGCACTCTGCCCCTGTACTGACCTGTGGGTCATGTTAAGGATGGCCCGCACCCTGCCCCTGTACTGACCTGTGGGTCATGTTAAGGATGGCCTGCACCCTGCCCCTGTACTGACCAGTGGGTCATGTTATGGTCATATGGGCTTGGATGGTCATGGAAGTAAGAAAGTGTAAGATTTTAAAGAGACTTGTTCAAATATGTTGTGAGAAAGTTGACTGACATAAGTCAGTGACATAACTAAAAGAAATTAATACGCCAACACATAAAAACAGATTTACCGGTAACTACAAATTATACCAATATATTGCATTACATATTGTATGGTATTGTGATATGCTTTGGCTGCTTTTAATTTGATGATTATTTAAAGTAGGCTTTTTTTAAATATACAAGCGTATCTTTGTTTAATATGTATTTTATTTTATTCCATGAACTGTATTAGTTCCGTTTGAATAATAATTGTTAAACATATTGCACACGTTTAAACCAATTTATGTAATAATATTCCATCTTTATCTGTAAATAAAGGGACTCTTACACAGGGCATTAGCAAGAACAACCAAAAACGTTCCTTTAAAAATTGCATACTCTTTCTCTGTTTGCAGAATATATGCAGAAAAACTAGTGTCTTATTGAATGATAAGGGATTTGATTACAGCTAAGAAATAATCTTTAAACGTTATCTGTAAAATGTTGTTTTGCCATTTGCAGTAAACAAGTTGACTGCGTAATGTGGCATCAAAGTCTGCAAGGAGAAACCATGCAATTGAGGAAGCCAAGAAACCATGTGATAATTTCAAGCAGCTTACCTACTCTTGTAAGTATGTGTTTTGTTTCAACGTACGCATTATATATTTTTATTTGAGTACATATTTATGTTATTGAAATAATAATTGGTTTCCATGCACAAATGAAAGATGTTATGTTTTTCACTAGAGTAAATATATAAACGCAAGTATTAAAATATAATATGTCTGAAGAATATCCACAAAACATGTGTTTGTCATAAATCATATTAAATTTATTGATAAAGATGCGCACATTATGACTAGTTTTGTCCACCAATCTATAATTTAAACAAAGTTTGACGTTTTTTACGCACATTTCAATGACGTCAAACTGTGGAATCACTTATTTTAAGGAGATATCATTTTCGCGCACCCACCATGTCTCAGATTTATGACCAATGCCCATATTAATAGAGTTTTCAATTAACAAACAGGTGTCAGTTTGACAGGATTCAATACAACTAGGGTGTGTATATTATAACTGTTGTTTCATGCGACCCCTATTAGAAGTATAGCCCTGTCTAGTAAGGGCATATTCCGGAACCATCTTGAGCACATGTTTGATGCAATAAACAGTTTTGTGTTAAGTTCAACTTTTCTATAAAGTATCAAAGCTATTGCATTCAAACTTGTTACACTTACTACATGTATCATGAGGGGAGTGGGCAAGCAAAGTGAGATAACTCTGGCTGGCAGTTTGACATAATTATGTGCCCTTTTATACTTAGAAAAGTGATATTTAGGTTAAGTTTTGTGTTTATGTCCACTTTATTTCTAATGTATCAACGCTATTGCTTTCATACTTGCATCAATTACTAACTACCATAAGGGAACTGTGCAGGCAAAGTTATTTAACTCTGACTGGCATTTTGACAGAATTATTGCCCCTTTTATACTTAGAACATTGAAAATTTGGTTAAGTTTTGTGATTTGGTGCACTTTACTTCTTAAGCATCATGGCTATTGATTTCGCACTTGGAACACATGCTCACTATCATAAGGGGACTGTGTAGGCAAGTTATGTAACTTTTTTTTCATTTTTGAAAGATAATGTAATAAAAGACCACATCTTCACACTATACACCCTCTCCACCCATCCCTCCTTCTGTTTGATGAAGTATTGAGATAGGTCCCTTCACCTTTACAAAAAACAATATTTTAGCGAAGCTCTTCTTCTTTTTATACTTAACCATAAAAGCAAAATCTGTTGCAATTGGTGAATGTTCAAAAAGTGTTCTAGAACAATTTATATATAACCCTGGTCTTTCTTACACACCACTTGATATTTGTGTTTTGTATAAACACCATTGAAATAAAATTTGGTCTTAAAACCAAATGAAAGTAATTTATAACAACTACATAGTTTAATTTTATTTCATTGAACGTGTACACAGTTTCAAGTGGTTACCCAGCTCTGTAACATCGTGGGCACAAGGCGAGCTTTAGTTAAAATATGTGTGCTCGTTTATATGAAAGTTTATATCTTATTAAGACACTCACAATTATGTTACCGGGTTGAGCCATTTTTTTATCCTTGAAAAAGCTAGTGTTGTCTTCAGTTTTGTTGTTTCATTTTGCTCATGATTTACTTTATTTCCAGGAAACCCGGATAGCGAAGCATTGAGATTGTTCTGGAAGCATTTGTAGTCACAGCTCATTAAGCATCCCCCTGAAGCAGGACCCTCAGTCTACGGGTGAGTTTTCAAGCGATGTGTTTATTTTTGGCAAGCCCCTGAATTCAGAGATGGGTGGGTGCATGTAGATTGACCCTTGTTCATCGATACATCCATCCAGCTGTACGTTCTAGTATAACCTCGAACCTCGAAAAGTATTGCTTCTTGTGTGATGAAACCAAATATATTTATTATCATGTGAAATTTCCTTCTTGTTTATTTGGATTCATGTTTCCTTTGACATAAGTAGTAGAGTTTTTACACAAAATTGGAATGTGGGTTCATGGTGGCCAAACCATTTTCTTACTTCATAAAAATCATCTGAGTTTTCTCAGAAAAACTCTCGCTGAATTCATGTTTTTGGGACTATCGTCTAGTAGGCCTTTGCTTATTGTCATTATTGATGAGGTAGTATTTGATAATAAAAAGGATCTTTATAAAAACCCAGTCCAAATTATTTGGTAATAAAGAGGTTATACTTTATCTAAAATAATTATTATTAATTATTATTGTATCAATAGTCCCAGGTCCATCATTTTGCTTGATTGGTCTTTGTCAGCCCGGGTACTACTTAAAAGTACCCCGGGTACTCTTAAACATACTACAATGTACCCAGGGTATGGAAAATGTACCCAGGAATACTAACGCTAAATTGGCCGTTGTTTGATCATTTTCTCAAGTTAGTTAGTATGTTCATATTTATATCAGTGTTCTGTAAAATTGCCCCAGTATAATCGAAACTCATACTCTCAAAGAATGTTGAGTCAGTTTTTTTTCAAAGATAATTTAGTTTCGTAATTCGTTAGCGCGTTATATCACATCGGATTTTGGGTAGGAGTAAACCTCGAGTACAGTGAAATATTGGCTGGGTGCATTTAAGCGTATTTTCTGTACCCGGGGTATATTGTAGTATACTTGAAGAGTACCCGGGGTACTTTTAAGTAGCACTCAAATCCACATTGACCAATCGAGCCATCGTTTCATCTATGGATTCAAGTCATATAAGTCGTAACACCCTATGCAAGTTTTGTTTTTTGTTTGGTATCAAAAATAGCCGGAAACACATTTACAGTATCACGTTGTTCTTTTTTGCAGACGCCAATTGACGAAATAAAACTTGTCATTCAGCAACACAGCCAGTTGCAGCAGTTGTTACCAAATTGACCCCAGTCAAAACTAGGAGCTCAGAGACAATCAGCAACACAGCCAGTTGCAGCAGTTGTTACCGTATGGACCCTAGTCAAAACTAGGAGCTCAGAGATAACACAGCCAGTTGCAGCAGTTGTTACCATATTGACCCCAGTCAAAACTAGGAGCTCAGAGACAATCAGCAACACAGCCATTTGCAGCAGTTGTTACCATATTGACCCCAGTCAAAACTAAGAGCTCAGAGACAATCAGCAACACAGCCAGTTGCAGCAGTTGTTACCGTATGACCCCAGTCAAAACTAGGAGCTCAGAGACAATCAGCAACACAGCCAGTTGCAGCAGTTGTTACCAAATTGACCCCAGTCAAAACTAGGAGCTCAGAGACAATCAGCAACACAGCCAGTTGCAGCAGTTGTTTCCGTATGACCCCAGTCAAAACTAGGAGCTCAGAGATAACACAGCCAGTTGCAGCAGTTGTTACCGTATGGACCCCAGTCAAAACAAGGAGCTCAGAGATAAATACTGTTTAAGATAGATATTCTCTACATTCCTCATGGTCAGCCAACACAGCCAGTTGCAGCAGTTGTTACCATATTGACCCCAGTCAAAACTAGGAGCTCAGAGACAATCAGCAACACAGCCAGTTGCAGCAGTTGTTACAGTATGACCCCAGTCAAAACTAAGAGCTCAGAGACAATCAGCAACACAGCCAGTTGCAGCAGTTGTTACAGTATGACCCCAGTCAAAACTAGGAGCTCAGAGATAAATACTGTTTAAGATAGATATTCTCTACATTCCTCATGGTAAGGCAACACAGCCAGTTGCAGCAGTTGTTACCATCTTGACCCCAGTCAAAACTAAGAGCTGAGAGACAATCAGCAACACAGCCAGTTGCAGCAGTTGTTACCATTTTGACCCCAGTCAAAACAAGGAGCTCAGAGACAATCAGCAACACAGCCATTTGCAGCAGTTGTTACCATATTGACCCCAGTCAAAACTAAGAGCTCAGAGACAATCAGCAACACAGCCAGTTGCAGCAGTTGTTACCGTATGACCCCAGTCAAAACTAGGAGCTCAGAGACAATCAGCAACACAGCCAGTTGCAGCAGTTGTTACCAAATTGACCCCAGTCAAAACTAGGAGCTCAGAGACAATCAGCAACACAGCCAGTTGCAGCAGTTGTTTCCGTATGACCCCAGTCAAAACTAGGAGCTCAGAGACAATCAGCAACACAGCCAGTTGCAGCAGTTGTTACCATATTGACCCCAGTCAAAACTAGGAGATCAGAGACAATCAGGCAACACAGCCAGTTGCAGCAGTTGTTACCATATTGACCCCAGTCAAAACTAAGAGCTCAGAGACAATCAGCAACACAGCCAGTTGCAGCAGTTGTTACCATATTGACCCCAGTCAAAACTAGGAGCTCAGAGACAATCAGCAACACAGCCAGTTGCAGCAGTTGTTACCGTATGACCCCAGTCAAAACTAAGAGCTCAGAGACAATCAGCAACACAGCCAGTTGCAGCAGTTGTTACCATATTGACCCCAGTCAAAACTAAGAGCTCAGAGACAATCAGCAACACAGCCAGTTGCAGCAGTTGTTACCATATTGACCCCAGTCAAAACTAGGAGCTCAGAGACAATCAGCAACACAGCCAGTTGCAGCAGTTGTTACAGTATGACCCCAGTCAAAGCTAAGAGCTCAGAGACAATCAGCAACACAGCCAGTTGCAGCAGTTGTTACCGTATGACCCCAGTCAAAACTAAGAGCTCAGAGACAATCAGCAACACAGCCAGTTGCAGCAGTTGTTACCATATTGACCCCAGTCAAAACAAGGCGCTCAGAGAAAATCAGCAACACAGCCAGTTGCAGCAGTTGTTACCAAATTGACCCCAGTCAAAACTAGGAGCTCAGAGACAATCAGCAACACAGCCAGTTGCAGCAGTTGTTACCGTATGACCCCAGTCAAAACTAGGAGCTCAGAGATAAATACTGTTTAAGATAGATATTCACCTGATAATGATAAATGCATGAAAATTAAATTGTACTTAAGACATTATTTCATACGTTGAGCTTAAGAAAATTGAAAGCTGTTTAAATTATGCTGGTAACGTTATATACAAAATATGTATTGGATTATATTCATGTAAAAAACAAGTTTCAGTTTTCTGTTGTTACATGCAATATAGAAGTATTATCAAGAATCGTGTTAAGTATGGCACTATTCGAAATGAATATTCATTAAATAAAGACAAAATCATTTAATCTTCTTTCAATTGTCAATTCTGTATGTACTACTACTACCTTATTTATTTGACTTGATATGGTTTGTTAAATTAAAAGATAATGCCTCTTTATTTGGAAAGCTTTCAATGTTTTGAAACTGAGTATTTAAAAATGAATTATTAAAAGAATTATGAAAAATCATGACTTATGTCAAAGTTATGTTTGATTTTGCCAATTTTGTGTTGATATTTAATATACATGTACTTACATGCTCATAAGTGTTGACATTTGTTTTGAACATAATAGTTTTTTTATGTTTTATATCGTGTATATACACATTTACAAGTCCAAATTTTCATCCTCTCAATCACTCAGTAACTTTACCAACAATAAATGTTGGATCTCTGTATATAGGTAAATTGTGCAATTGATATATAGAGCAACTGCAACAAATCAGTCAGTTACCAATCAAGGAAGAGTGATGTAATATGCTGGCAATTGTTAAGTAGTGCAGTTGTCTCATTTTGTTCTCAGGTTAGAGCAATGTTGTTTGCTTCAAAAATAAAAACACAGTCTCCCTTGTAAGAAAATTAATGTGTTCACATCTCAACATAACAAGTAAATTCATAGAGAAAATCAAATTATTTACATGATATACTCGACAATTAGTCTAATGGAAAATTTGTAGAATAAAAAATAACATGTAATTATGACGATTATAAGTGAATGTTTGACACAAAATGTCTCTTCAGAAATGTGTTTATTTTAATGATAAATCTATACATTGTACTTGCTGTACTTTTTATAGTATATTTTATGAACGTGCAGCTGATAAGTGAATGTGACAATTTACGAGTTATGTTACAATTTGTTACACATTGACATGGCCACATAAGCTGTTAATGGAGTGCATTCACTGCGGCCAGTTTCCAGAAATCTCCCAATTAAAAAACACCAGAAAATATCTTAAGATCAGATAGTTTGGTTGTTCACATTAGTTTTGATTTATTTATTAATTGTGTTATGCCTTGTACTCTTAATTTGTTATCAAATATTTAAGTTTATATGACTTGAAGAGACTTACATGTTTATTTTATTGATGTGTTTGTGTTGATTTCTTGCATTCTGATTAAAGAATATTCAAGTGGAAAAATAATATTATTATGCATTGAAAGTGTGTTGTGATTTCAAATAAAAATACTATGAAAATATAGTTCAGTCGTTTGATTACAAAGTTATTACAAAGGTGATCAATTGCTCATCAAGTGTAGGTGTTTGCATACGGACATAATATGTCTGTGCTTTATATGTATATAATGTAGATCCCCATTTACCAGAACATACTTTGATGTGCTTAAATGTGCTAATAGCCTGATGAAATTCGTGTTGACTATGCGTTTTACATTTTGCCATTTTTATTTAAAAAATGAAAAACAAATGAATTGTCAGTGTAAATAAATACTGTATTGTTGTTCAATCAGTTAAACTATTTCACTGTTTTCATGCATATGTTCAAATCATTTTCATTTTTGTTCAATTTTTAAGATGCAACGCTTGTGTAATTTACTTTATGAAACTTATATATACACAAAAATGTAGTACAGATGTATATCAAATGACTGCTGTGGGCTTGTGGTAAACAGAAAACCATGCTTTAAATTGAAAAACCTTGTTATATGCCATGTTTTTCATTTAATAATATTAAAAGCACTCTTGAAATTGAACTTCTTGAAAATATGTTTCATTGTTTTGTGAAAATATCTTAAGTTATCTATTCTAAATTATCTATTCTTATATAAGAAATACAAATTAAAATTGGTTATTGGAAATAAGTCAATTAAAAGTCAAGGGATAATGATGTAATGTACTTAAAAATGTCAAAACTGCTATTGTCTCTATTTGTATTCTAGATATGTTATATCCTTAAACAAACAAATACAATGTTGTCTCCTTGTTGAATAGGTGTTGTGTACCTCTGAACATGTCAAGTCATTTACTTTAAGTATTTTAAATTAGTTCTCACTATCTGCACCCGTAAGTCACTCATGAATTTTGTGTAATAAACATTGGATAAATATATTTTTATATAATCGATTATAAGATAAGGTAAAAAGTGTATGTGCGTTATAAGTAATAAACATTGGATAAATATATTTTTATATAATCGATTATAAGATAAAGTAAAAAGTGTATGTGCGTTATTAAATTCATCAGGTATTACCATACTGTGCTACAAGTTTTGTAATTGTGACTATTAAAAGTACATGATCTGCAAAAAATGTCACTTAAACAAATGTGTATATGTTTATCATTATTAAATTCTTTCCAACTCGATTACACTTGATAAGTTTCGGCTTAAAGCTGAAAAGTTATTGTTACATTTTATCAGCGTTGAGCTCAACTAGCATCCGTAGTGAATACTGTAAAATTTAAGCTTTCTCAGAATGAGTATGTTGAAAATATCTTGACGACGGTTAGAATCTGTGTCGCATGTGTCAAAAAACTAGAACTAAAGGTCAAATCTTAGAAAAAACTTGTTTCACTGCAGAGGCTTCTTTTATTAATCGATCTGCAGTCAACGTTCTCCGAATACTTATATTGACGATATCTAGAATGAGTGCGAATCTGGGTCACGTGCATCCAAAAACTAGGTCACCAGATCATATCTAATACGATTATTATCTCATTAAGGAATCAATATTGATGATACCACACCGAAGATGTGGACCATTGTTTCTTTAAATGTTTGCGTTATCAGGACGTTCGTGTGCAAATGTTTATAAACACGAGTATATTTCATCCAATTAGTGCATAAAAACTCATGTTTGGCATACAAACATTGACCTAGGAAGAAAATTGTAAGCTCGTTCAAGAAGTTCATTTATTAATCAAACGAACGAGACGATTTAAAGGGGCCTTTTCACAGATTTTGGCATGTTTTGAAGTTTTTCATTAAATGCTTTATATTGATAAATGTAAACATTGGATCTAAAAAGCTCCAGTAAAAAAAACAAGAATAAAATAAAAACATGCAAAAAGAAGCCTTCAGCAGGGCTCGAACCAGTGACCCCCGGAGTCCTGGAGTAAAAACCAATTAGACCGCTCGGCCATCCTGCCAAGTATGTATGAGAGATGTATTTTGTACTTTATATAAGCAATCTTAGTAGTTTCACAAAATTACACGACAATAACAGAACTCTCCAAATTATTAAATCGGTTCGCGTTGCAACGCTTAATAATTTCAGGTTTTTAAATCGTCAAAAGATGCATATAATGGCTATATTAGACCATGGTAAATGTTCAGTATTACTGTTTCCTCACAAATATCATAACTAAAACGAAAATTTGCGAATCTGAAACAACTTTTTTCAATTTTGTCAATTTACCAAAACTTAAAAAGATCCCTTTAAGTGCATGCTGTTCTGGTTTTATGCTGTTCGCATGTAGTCATTTTCACTTTGCTTCTGAACAGAAAATGGTAAAAAATAGGCCAAAACTAAATACTGTGCTAATAAGAAAAGTTCATGGAATATAATCCTATATAAAGATAAAATATGAAATCTGGGCTTAATGCATGTTTGTAAAATGTCGTCCCAGATTAGCATTAATGCATGTTCATAAAATGTCATCCCAGATTAACCTGCCCAATCCACAAAGGCTAATCAGTGACGGCACTTTCCACATAAACGGGTGGCTTCTTTTTAAGGATAATTCCTTAAAACAAAAGTACCATACAAGTGGAAAGTGTCGAACAGCAAAGGCTAATCTGAAACGACATTTTCCACATAGACTGGCTGATAATGTAAACGAGAATTCCCTTGAAAAATTCCATACAAGCGGATAGTTTCGAATTGAACAGGCCAATCTTGGACCACAACGCACATGCATTAAACCCGGTTTTCCCAAGGCGCGGCTCATATTTTTTAATCCAGATGTTCGACCATTTAAGTTTTAATGACCAACATCATACAATTTGCTTATAACATACGCATTGAAACTATCAAATAAAAGGTACTTAATATAATGATCCATCAAGAACGTAATATGATATACCAAGAAAAACAAGTTGACAAGCAAGGGGTCGTATAACTTCACTACGGAATAGATTTTACGGTTACTGGCGCACGTAGGTCATCTTGTGACGATATTTCTATCTGAAATACTTGTGAGTATCGGTGTTTTGGTACATCATAACCTTTGAATAGTAACTAGCTATAAGAATATTATTAATTTCAAACAACTGAACTATTTTATGTTGCTAAAGATGAACAAAGATGGACACACACAGCCGCTTTGTAGATTCGCCTTAGTTTAGTTTAGTCTAACCTATTTATTTTAGCTCGATTGCATGGAAAGCCTTAAACTTATTTGAAACGCTCCTGAGTCCATTTCCTCAGACTAGAACTAGTACTTGGTGTCTATGGGGAGATTTAAATAACGATTCGACAGCGGGGATCGAACACGTGACCTCCCGATCTCGAGGCGGACACCATATCTACTACGCCACGGCGACTGTATGTTTGTTTATCCTTTTAACGCTTTATTTCGAATTCTTAATGAATTTGGTGTTAGCTATATGATGCTTTGTTTCAACATCAATTTAATAAATTCGAGATGTTGTTGTCCTATTGATTATCGTTTTGTTTTTATGTAATCGTTTCTCAGACAGTCACAGTTCTAGTTTTCTGGTATGTGTTTAATTATTTAGTAATTAAATGGTCATTAAATTGAAGTGTCTTGTCTTTGTATTGCACATGCATCTGAATCGTGTCGCTATGAAGTTAACTGTTATTTAGCTTTTAATGTTTAACACATTTTTTGGACAAACATGCCTAAGTGTGAGGTCTGATCATCGGTCTAAAAAATATCCTGATTATATTATTATATTTATTGAGTTTCATAATTTGATAACATCTGAATGAAACTCGTCGGTTATTCAAATAATAAAGCGACCTGTTCATTTTCATTATTTGTGTGATTACTGTCCACAGATTTGTTTGCCTATTGCTCAGGGAAGCGGACAACGACAACGAGCGAGGCATGGTATTGTAATGCGCACGGGGGGCTTAGCCTTTTGCTAAAATTTTCGCTATGAAGAGACTAAATTTGAACGAAAAATATCATAAAAACGTAAAGTGTCGTACCTAATAAGCACGTGCAGGCTGCATTAAGCCCCGTTTTCATAGGCTAAATTATTTGAGCCGATTCGTTGCCTCGTGGTTACACACTGGCACCAGGGGGTCGAATGATTTGAGACCGCTCTCAAGCATGACCTTCTAGTATTTTTCGTTTTCATTAGACGTTCGACCAACTAAAAGGTCTTCACTGTGAGCACTAACTAAAAAGGTTCGTCGCTGGAACCGGAGATCATATGACCTGAGGTCGCATGTATCTATCATTATACATCATGATGCAGATGCCACGTCCTTTAAAGGAGCGGTTGCCGTATAGAGCTTCCTGGCGAATTAGTAAAAAAGTTATACACCCAATATGTATTTTATCGTCCATGCCTTTAATAGAAATATCAACGGCGCTCTGCTCCACCCATTCCCCTTGCATTTATTAGTCGACTCCTTATGGCTCGAAGTCGCGGGACCGACAAGAAAACTTTGATGGATATGACCTTCGAGCCGAAAGATTCATAATATTATTATTTGTTTGCTTACAAAAACAACAGCACAAACTAAACTTTAAGTCAAAGCGCCGAAGGCACTGAATTTGTTCGCTGTTTTATAATCTTAGACGCAATTCAGTTTTCAAAAGTATGTGTAGCTTTTTATATCGCAAGTTTGAAGTGACCACAACCAATTCAAATTTATAAAGAGTGTGTCTTAAAGCACATATTGAGACATGTTGTTAATCAGTGTGCACAGGCTAATCTTATTTGACATGCATTAAGCCCCTTTTTCCTGAAAGCAGCCAATATGTACAGATCTCAATGATAAACACTAGACTGACCAACGTTGTCTTACAAGCTGTTAAATAATTTTGAATGCATACACAAATGTTAGTGTACCAGTGGGAACTATAAACAGGCAGATGCGGTGGTTAGAGCAGACGCTCCTAGCCTAGCATTCGTCGTCTGCTTAATTTTACTGCAGTTATACACACAGGCAGTCACGGGTTACAGTTCCTAACGTAGTAAAGCCCATACTGATTTGCAAAATTGTCTCTACATTATTTGTGAGCTAACGCTCACAAATAAAAACGAAACAAAATTTTGCAAGTGTTGTAAAATTAACATTTTGAGTGTCTATGTTGCAGAGTGGAACGCTATTCGTCATTGGTCCGTGTAAGAAGAAATCTGCGTCGTACAACTCCATATAACAGCATACGGCGTATGTACGCTTGTCCGTCTGCGTCGTACAACACCATATAGCAGCATACGGCGTATGTACGCTTGTCCGTCTGCGTCGTACAACACCATATAGCAGCATACGGCGTATGTACGCTTATCCGGCACAGGCTTATCTGGGACGACACTTTACGCACGTGCATTAAGCCACGTTTTCCCAGAACGAGGCTCATATTTACCCAAAGATTCATCAAGTGTCATGTAGAAACATTCAGTGCGTATTGTGTTTGCTTAATGCCGGATATGTGAATGTTTGTATTTATTAAACATTGTTGAATATAAATGTGAATTACCGATACATATTTTATTAAAGAATCATTATTATATTACTATCGAATTATGTCAAGTGGTATATTCAATGATGATGCGATGAGAGTGATTATGACTGATGATAAATGATGATAACCGACGATAACTGAAGTTAACCGATGATAACCGAGGATAACTGACGTCAACCGATGATAACCGAGGATAACTGAAGTCAACCGATGATAACCGAAGCAATGGCTTTTGATTTCGTTATTATTACACAGAGCAAGCATGTTGTAATTTGTTAAATACATTTTAATCACCATATACCGTTAATAACATAATTTCGATAAAACAACCGTCACAATGTCGATTCACTTAATTGCGTCTGTCAGATCTTGTCCAGATTGTAACTTCATCATCGATGTACATCTGAAATAAAATACCAAAAAGCATCACTATTTGAAGACGGTGTTGTCGAGTGCAATGCATGTATGCATAACTAAAGAATCATAATCACACTTACAGGTCAGTTGTTGAATACTAGTATGAAGATTTAACAGCTGGACCTGACTGTAACTTTCTGATAAGTCTGGAGATGTTAAATGAATAACTGAAAACAAAAAACTGAAATATTTACTCCCAAGATCATTAAGGTATTAATTCAATCATGTATTGCAGTAACCTTTCAGATCTGGGGCATAGTTGTAAAAATCGGTTGAGCTGTAAAGGAAATACATTTATTAATAGAGTAAAGCGTCTGGAATGCATTGTAATGATAATTTTTAAAGTGCGTGTATTTTCTTACAAGGCGTTTAAAAGTGATATTATGGGCATTTTTCACTGTTGATTTGAGCTGAAAAGAATTAACAGGCCAAAAGAGTTAGTTAAAATGTGGTAACTGTCCAATTATCTGCAACTCATCTTTCTTCTAATTGTTTATAAAAATATATATTTTATTCGATATTTTACATGACTCACCCAGTCCTCTAAGCCGAAATGATACGTTCAACAAAATAGTGCCCTTGTGTCGTATGAACGAATCTGCACTAACACTCAATTTTGATTCACATTGAAATCGAATCATTTTCATATTCAAATGCATTATTTTTCTATTACCGGGATCTTGTTTTAGCATTATAGGATGTTGATGCTGCATTAACAAATATAAGTGTATATGAAGTGAAAACACCAAAAATAAAAAAAAACGGCTGCGATATACACCTATAAATTGTTAGATGCCCATAATATCACTTTCAATAGGCTGAACAGTATTTAAGCCTGACAGACACAGAGGAAGCGCGTTATATCTGACTCGCAGAGGTCCCGGATTTGAATCCTGTGGATTTCATTCAACTATTTTACTTGACATTATAGTTATTGCAGAATACGCCACACATAACAGTATGTTTTGGTAAAACCATTTAACGACACTTTCAATACCAAACATACACAGAGATTTGACTGGAACAAGCACTTTTTAAAACACGAATTTCAACGAGTACATAAAATACAGATTTTATGCTGCTTATGGCAGTGTAAAATACATCAGAATTACTTTTTTATTAGCCTGTGTTCTTGTTTAAAAGTTCATTGTGTACTGCACGGTTATACTTCACGCAAAGTGAAATTTTGTCACCGATTTCAGACGTATTCAAGGATGTATTCACATACCTTAATTAAGATATCGGCACAAACTGCAAGAACACTTGTCTTTTATGCACTTAAGATGTTTTTCAACTATATTTCAATAACTGAGATATTTGAACAAATAAAGCTTTTAACAGTGTGTTAACATTCTTCAAGCCTAGAGCAAGCAGGGGCGTATTTAGGTGGGGGGCTAGGGGGCTAAAGCCCCCCCAGCTGGCTGGCTAGACATGACTTTTAATAAAAATGAGCCCCTTACAGTTTCAATCCACTTGTGTATTTCCTGTCATATGTCCCTAATTAAGCCATAAACAGCTGTCTATTTGTGTGATTTGCCCCCAGGCATGTGTACAGACGATCTAACCTTCGTCAGCTAAACGCTTCATTGACTGTAAGTAATAAACTGCGCTATTTGATTGGCTGAAGAAGATACATTCAACTAATGAAATTCATCCATACATTTAAGCTATAGATAAATGTTTATAAATGGCTGCCGCATGAGACTTGTGAAAAACAATATTTCAATTTGTAGCAATTAAAGAGTTTAGACGAACGCAATGGACAATCATAATTATTTTTTCGGTAATATCTTTGATGAATTTAATTGGTATTAGCTCTTTAGAGTGATAATCCTTTTGAGTAACAAGTTATTGCCAGTGAAATTCAACTGCACACTTAATGAATGGCAATTATTTTATTTTATTTTATTTTTTTACAAATCGGGCTAATTGCTTTGATGTACATCCATACTTTTTAAAATTAAAAAAAACTCAAAAATGAAGAATTACTTTGCTATATGAAACTAAATCATTTTCTTAAAGCGTGACAACATCGAGGCAGCAACACCCGAATTAAACTACACAGAAACCTAACGACTCCCTTTGTTAACACTTTTGTGAACGAAATGGACACCCGATTCAGTGATTTGCAGACTAAGGCAGCCATGTGATTGAAGTTTATACCTGAACAAATGTGCGCCTCTCCTGTCAGTGCTAGTGACCTTGAATGGTTCATTGATGATCTCCCTTCCCCTCAGTCCCTCCCTGCTGAGTTGCACTTTATATGGCAGGCTATGTGGAAAGGTGTCATACACATTTTAATGTTGTACCTAAGTTGACCTAGTAGGATATCCAGCATGGTTAAATAGGAGGTCCACCCATCTTACTCTGTTAAAAAAGTTATGGATAAAGATAATGTCTCCCACCACTTCAGTGGTTGTAGAAACATTTGATTTACCCATGTGTGTCTGTCTGTCTGTGTGTCTGTCACACTTGATGTGTGAACTCAAGTTCTTATTTGTTTAACATGCACTTTTATCATGCAAAATGCTGATTAGATAGCAGGAAATCGTATTATTTTAAGGTGCCAATTAAAAAAAAAATTCGTCGAAGGAAGGGGACACCCCTCCCGCACCCTCCCCTGTTGAGCCCCCCCTCTAAAAAATTTCTGGATACGCCTCTGGCAAGACTGCCACTGATTTTGTCGCAATATGTGGCTTAAGGGATAAAAGATCAAGCATACGAAACAAGAGAGAATGGCGTGAATGGAATGCATGCGTATCGTTGTGTATTTTTGTAATCTTGTTCTCCAATCTGAAATTTAAATATATGGAGATCATCGTATTTGCTAGTAAGGTAATTCGAAAATTGAACACTTATTCTTCCCAATCGGATCCGCATCCCATCCCTTACATGCCCATTCATTTTGTCTATAATATTCACATCACTCATCTTGTCTAGCACTCCAATTGTCACACTGGACATTGGTCGAATAATCATTAAAATCGTTTTATAATCATGCTTGCAGATGAATTTCTGCATTATTAACATTCCATTATCTGTGGTTTTACCATTTAAATTACACTAATTTCAATGCCGAAATGATCGCATTATAATATTGGGGACGATTGAACTTTACCGGTACGCAACACTTAACATCAAACAGCTTACCCTAACCCTAACCCTTAACACCTAACACATAACAACTAACGCAACATCTTATAATCCATTTTATCCTATATATTTCCTTAGTATCGGGGGCTACAGCCCCCAAACCCCCGCTTTGTCGATAGTGGTAAACAACTGCGTACCGGTAAAGTTCAATCTAGCCTAATACTGCAACCTTTTAAAGCAATTTTCAAGCCTTTCTTTCCCCTATTGCAAACTTTTGTAATACTTTTAACGATCGATACGTTTTTTTATTAATTTCAATAAAAGGGCATGTCATACGAATGCAGGCACCAGTACAAACATCGTTTTGGCAGCCATATTTCGACAAAGAATTTTTCGACAAAAGCCCCATATAACAGAAAACGCAAATTAAAAGTTCATTTTGTTTAACTTAAAATGCAATTGACGTGATACACATACTGCAGAAACATGTGGATATTAGAAAAAGGCACATAATACAAGCCTTAGATTTTTAAATAGCTTTTATTCAAGAAGAGAAGAAGAACTCTTTAGAAATTCAATCGGGACACCTCGGACAATTCCGCCATATCGGCGATCGTCTCTCGGGTCAATCGGGACACCTCGGACAATTCCGCCATATCGGCGATCGGCGACGGTGTGGTGTAGCCCACTGTCCGATGCGTTCAGATTGTTTAGCATTGTGTCACATCGGTCTTACTGACCTGTGTGAATGCGCGCTAAGCATTGTGGGAAACGGACTTTTTTCCATCATGGCGTTGGTAAACATAATAAACACGGAAGTGAAAAATGGTAATTAATTATTATCAAAAACAGGCCCCATCAAACCGGGCCAGCTGTAATATATACATGGATGCAGTTTGTGCTTCAAAAGGAGCCACTTTTCATGTCAGTCTATTGTTTGTAAGAATCACTAAACAGGTAACTTAGACTAACTAAACACGTTGCAAGACTGAATCTTCGAAATAGTAAATAAATCAAAATCATAAATAAATATTTATAATTAAATACCTGCTGAAATTTGAGAACGTAAACGATTTAAAATAATCGCTGTGAACATTACAAGGAATCTTACATGTAGGCCTCATGTGTGAGAGGATTAATCAGGGATAAAATAAATGGAGTTCAAAGGATCCAACATTTTGAGGAGGACGTCATGGTATCTTGGACATTTGGCACTTTCATATATTTATTTAGTAGATACTGAAAATGCTGAATGTGCTAATTGCAACATCAAAGACGAGCAGGTGAGATTTTTACAGCTTTATTTTTCTTGACATAATGTTGTATGTTTTCCATTTAATTTATATGGCGCTCTAGTCTTATTTATAAGACGCGCAAAGAATTTATAGATACTTTTTATATGGGCTAAATTCTTTGCTCCAAATATTACCCATATAAAAAGTAGCTTAATATTTAAGAGCGTCAAAAATTTGGACTAATGGCGCTCAATTTTAGCTAGGCTGTTTTCGGGGGAAACCCTAGGTATTGTCATAGCTCGTCGTCAGATGTCCGCGTCGTGCTAAAATCTTTACATCGGCTCTAATATCAAAGTGCTTCCACCTATCACATTGAAACCTCACATGTATATGCATCGTGATGTTTTCTACACGCCACACCCATTTTGGGGTCACTCGGTCAAAGGGCAAGGTCACTAACCTCTAAAAAATTCTTTTAATAAATCATTTATTCAAAACTGCACCGCAGCCTAGCTTGGCACCCATAATGTGGTGCTCTTGTTTATATATAATTTTAAAAATGTATTAATAACCAGAATAGTTTATGCATGTATAAATAAAAAGATACAGCCATGAACAGTGTGTTTTAATTTTTAATAAATATGCTTTGATTGCGTATATGCAAAACAATGAAGTCCATATATTGTTAACTGATTTTAAAATGTTGAATGTCACACATTATGTACCAGTCCGTTTATGTACCGACACTTTATGTACCACTATCTGACACTTTATGTACCATATTTATAATATAAAGAGATAACTAATTTAATATAAATGTGTGTTATTGATGAAATGTATTTTGTGTGATAGTATTTATGAATTTAGACTTATATATTGGCCATAGATTTTATATTTTGTCAGATTGTCTAAGTGTCACTGAGTGTCTTAGTTTAATTAATTAGCCCAAGTACATGTAGTACTTAATAAATGACTTATTAGTCTTACCTGAAATTGAAGTAAATTATAAAAATTCATTTGTCTCTTATCTTATCCTGACTAAGTCTAAAATGTTTGCATTATATTGTATAATTGAAATGTGATACTTTGAAGAGAAGAGAGAATGACCTTAATGTTCAAACTGTAAAAAAATCAAATTATTTCCTTCTTTAGACTTTAATCATGTTTAGAGAATGACCTTAATTCATTAGGACTGCTATGAATGAATGGACAATAACACCTATATTTTATGTAGGTGGTACATAAATGTAAAGTACCGGTAGTACATAAAAGGTCTGGTCCATGTACATAAGGTGTTACACCCTAAAATGTTCATGGTATCAGTGTTTCAGTAATGTAGTGTTTCTTATTATGTATTGCTTACGTTGTTTTGTTTCAAATTTGCATTTATTTTACAGCATTTTCAGTCATTTTGTGAATTCCATGTTTTTTGTAATAAGGTGAATTATGTTGTACATGGCGTCAAATATTAATTCATGGTCGCTATGGTGTAGAGAATGATGTCCGCTGGGCGTGGGTTCAATCAATACTCTGGGAGTTCTCATTATCGTCTCCATGGACAACAAGTTCTGGTGTACCAAGTAGTAGTAGTAGTAGTAGTAGTAGTGGTGGTGGTTGTGGTGGTGGTGGTGGTAGTAGTAGTAGTAGTAGTAGTAGTAGTAGTAGTAGTAGTAGTAGTAGTAGTAGTAGTAGTAGTAGTAGTAGTAGTAGACTAGTAGTAGTAGAAGTAAGATCAGTAGTAGCAGTCGTAGTTGTTGTTCTTGTTGTAGTAGTAGATAATTAATTAATTAGTAGTAGTAGTAGTAAGAGTTGTAATGGTTGTGTTTGTATTTGTATTGAATTCTGATAATACAACACAATGATGCTGCTGCTAACGATGATGATGATGAATATGATAATGCTGCTGCTGATTGTGATAATGATTATATGATGGGACTTTGGTATTATAAAATTTGTGAGGTTCAAACACAAAACGTGTTGGGTAATAAAACTTCTCATTTTATGACAAAAGAGCTAGATTTAGAGTAAAAAATAAGTATAAAATTCCCTAATAGGAAAGGTACCATTAAAGGACCATGACTTGTGGGCTTCATCAAAAGCAATGTATGAAACAGTTATATCTCTTTCAAATGCACTCAATATTGCTGTTCCAATTGATATGCTCAGAAATGCTTCTGGATGGGCATACACCAATGAGTACTTTCCTTCAGTTATTTCTTCTAAAGACACATTAACAACACTGTCGCCCTTAGCAGGAATTCCGGACGCTCCCCCTAAGATGTTCCCTCCCCAGACATTTCCCCCATTTTAGTTTTAGTGCTTACATTACCCCACCCCCCACCCCACAATAAATTTATAATGGTTTGATTGAAGCATAATCTTGATTTATTATCAAAATGATTTTTTTGCTTATGTAATCTTATGTAATTAACTTTTTTTATGAAGCAGCTTGTTTGTTGTTTTCTTTGGATTAATCATTCATTATTTTTGTTAAACTGTTTAAGGAGTGCATGTAAATCATTAGTAAGACGTGCATGTTGGTGTACTAGAGGAATACTAGAGGAATACATGGGATATTCTCAAAATCTTACACATGTTTTTTTGAATATAATTAAATAGGATCAATTGATGAATTAATTCAGTTTGAGTCAACTTGGGCTGGGTTGTGGAACTAAAGTTATTTGTTGTTTTTAATCCAATTAAATAGGGTACTATGTAACTATCAAAGAAAATATGCATTCATACGCATATAAGCCAAGTTTTGGATGTCACTGATATTTTCAATTTTACTAGTACCTAATTAAGACTAATTAAAACAGAATTGGACTTTCCTTGCAAAGTATTTATTATTAACCAGGTTTTCCGAAGGAAAAAACTGGTTATTAGATTGGCGAATGCGGGCGGGCTGGCTGGCTGGCTGGCTGGCTGGCGGGCTGGCTGGCTGGCTGGCGGGCTGGCGGAACAAGCTTGTCCGGGCCATAACTATGTCGTTCATTGTCAGATTTTAAAATCATTTGGCACATTTGTTCACCATCATTGGACGGTGTGTCGCGCGAAATAATTACGTCGATATCTCCAAGGTCAAGGTCACACTTTGAGTTCAAAGGTCAAAAATGGCCATAAATGAGCTTGTCCGAGCCATAACTATGTCGTTCATTGTCAGATTTTAAAATCATTTGGCACATTTGTTTACCATCATTGGACGGTGTGTCGCGCAAAATAATTACATCGATATCTCCAAGGTCAAGGTCACACTTTGAGTTCAAAGGTCAAAAATGGCCATAAATGTCCCTTGAGATATAACCTTCATATTTGGTATGCATGTGTATATGGACAAGGCCTTTCCATACGCACAACAATTTTGACCCCTGTGACCTTGACCTTGAAGTAGGGGTCTGCGTTTAGGTTTCAAAATCTGCGTTTAGGTTTCGAAAAATGCTCTTAACTTCTATGTCCCTTGAGATATAACCTTCATATTTGGTATGCATGTGTATATGGACAACGCCTTTCCATACGCACACAAATTTTGACCGTCCGTCCGTCCGTCCGTGTGTCCGTCCGAAAACTTTAACGTTGCTCATAACTTTTGCAATATTGAAGATAGCAACTTGATATTTACCATGCATGTGTATCTTATGAAGCTGCACATTTTTAGTGGTGAAAGGTCAAGGTCATCCTTCATGGTCAAAGGTCAAAAAAAATAAATTCATGTGCATATCTCCAATGTCAAGGTCGCCACGACTAAAAATAGATTTATTTTAAAACAAACTTACAAAGGGGGTTAATTTTCTTTGTTCATTTCAAAAGTTCAGTTTGAGTTGTCTCCCTTTATCAGATTTTTTTTCACAATGAAAACCTGGTTTTGTGACAATTTTGTCCCTTGTTAATAATAAAATAAGCTAATGTAATCAAAACATATTGATATTTTAAAAATTTAACTCAATGATATTAATAATATTTAAATTAGCCCCAAAAAACTAGGGCAGGTAGATAGGAAGAATTTTTTTTTTGGAAAACCAACAGTGTTGTCAGTGTAAAATATTTGTAAAGCTTCTTCAATTTCAGTTTTACATTTTATGACATGCAACATATTCTATGCTACTTTATTTTACTATGGTAAGTCATTAAAGTGTTATTTATTTTTCAACTATATAATGTGCTAATCTCATATAATGAATTACTACCCCATTTAAAGATAACACCTAATCTAAATTCATTAATACAATAGTTATAATTGTTTTATTGTAACATACTATTCCACTAAAAATGACCATCATAGAACATCAATGCTGTGCTTTTACTACAATTTTCATTGATCTCAATTATTTAAAGAAAAAAATCTATCAGGCACTTATAAAAAATATATAATTAGGGTGTCAAAATTTAACAAACTGAACAAGTCAATTTGAACTTCTCTTGCAATGCAAATGGAGCCACTTGAAATACCAAATTGTTCCCATACTAGTCGGCAATATAGCTATGACATTGTGTCTATTCATAACATGCATCAGATACACCTTCTGAAACTTTTTAAGCGGTTTTGAAAACGCTATTTCATTGCAAACTTTCGTCAATAAAGGATACATGTTGTTATACAACCGAAAGTGAAAGTACAGTTTAAAAAAATGAATAAAGAGCGAAATTGTTGAAAACTTACGAAAATTTTAATTGATACTAACATAAGACCGTAAGACTGAACAAAATTATACTTAACTTTTAAATCATAACATGAAAGTTTACTTATAAAGCAAATTCTTCATTCATCCGCGGACTTCTTTGTGTCGTAGTCATAAATGCCTCCAAATGGAGGTGCGTGATGCGTCTAAGTATAGAGGTGACAATAACGTAGTGACGTCACCATTTATGTATAGAATGGATTGTTTAGAAATTACGCACTACGGAGAGATACTCGATGTTTTAGTTGAATGTAACCTAAGATGGCGGCGTTTGACAAATCATTTAGTGAACGAACTTGACAAATACATTTTAGTAAGGAATATAAAACTCATAATGTAATGACAAAGGTGAATATGTGTTTATTACATCTATTTATATGAAATAGCTATATATTAACGATGGTCTGATTCATACAATTTCTATTTTTCAAACAAATGAATCGTAAACTGTACATTTTGTCAAGACAGATGAATGAGCTGCTCCCCTTTTCTTCAAGTATCGTTCGGTGACCTAGTGTAGAAATGGACCTAATATCGATGATTTTGTTTACATTAAAGCGGGTATATACGATTTTTTTGTATGTGTTAAATTGTAATATATTGATAAAATATATTACAATACATAAAATGGGAAAGAAAAATTATACATTACTGATGTAATTAAAGCCCAATTTCATTAAATGCAGCAAAGACAAATTAGCGCCCCGAGCCGATTGTGACGTAGAGTAAAGTGGGTAGTTATCGCCCATTTAACATTGTTTTTGCATTTAATGTCACTAACTTGCGATTTATTCGCAATCAATTTGTACACTTCGGTTATTTTGCAGTTGAACGTGAAAATGCTGATATGCTTTCTATAGTCTTTATGTGTTTGATGCAAGAATGCACTAACAAAAATACAAGGTATATGGTGGCAGTTTTCGGACACTTCAGGTAGTTATCGTCCACTCTACAAGTTAAAAAAATATCTAATTTTTGTACTGAAATTGAAGATTTCTTTTATTCTTTTCTTTCACAAAATTTGTTCTGAACAAAATCACAAAGCTATTCAATGAAACATTGTACGATTGAGTTACAATCATCTTTTGCAGTGGAATGGGTAGTTGCAAACTTGCTCTGCGGGTATCTCTAAGATCATTGCGTCCCCTGTGCAGTTAATATGCCATTCGGATCCACAGAAAGTACAGCAAATCAGCTCACTGGCAGCTCCCTCGTCAGATCGACAACCCGGTTCATTGCTGTCCAAGCTTCATGGGGGTTCTTTCAGGTAATTCAGTGTGCCGACTTTTAATTGCATTTATTCAATCTCTACCTGGGGTATTGTTTGGAAAGGGGTTTCAATCAAGGATTGTTTTCACCTCAAGGCAAAGTTCATTGCTTGTTACTTGATAACCGATGGATGCCATCCCAGTACGGTACTCAACCAATGCATTTTCTTCGGCTTCTGTCAGGACGGTGAAAGGGTCAAGTCTTGCTCTATGCTCTGGAGTTCGACCTGCGAGTTTGTCCATTAGAGTGGATTTAGGAATCCTGAACATTTCTGCTGCCTTCCGCTTCGACACAGCACCACTATTTGCCATAGCTATAGCAAGTTTTTAATTGGCATCTGAATAATGTTTGTCGCTTTTTGATACTTGTAGTTGCTTTGTCATGATTCTGAAAAATAAAAGAAGCAATTTATACTTGGGGAATACTTACTTCAGTATGGGCGATATTTTCCGCAATTGACAATTCTAAGTGGCAATTTTCGACCATCCCAGTAACCAGACAAGGGTGATTATGTTTGCATTAACGATTAACAGTCATTATATTAAGGATACAAACTATCATTTCTCACTGTTTCAGCACCTAATAGCATTAAATAGATGTTTTATGACTAAAATGATTTGGTACCTACCTTATAGATGTTGATAAGATGCTCACATTAAAATACGATATGATTTTCAACGATTGAAAACAAAAAGCGCTGAATGGAACTTGTACAAGTCGTTCTAAGAAAATATGTGATATGTATGATGTCATCATAAATGACGTTATATTTAGCAACTACATAATAGAAATAACAATAATTTAAATGTGTCCAATAAATACCACAGGACGATATTATCCGACCTTACTCTACATATTTTCCTACAATAACCGAAGCATTCGTCTTTGTATTAGGATCGCAGTTAGTGTTCGTGTGTCGTATGAAAAGATATTGTTGGGGGAATTCAAACAAACCGTTAAACTAAGTTTAGATTCACATCGTACATGTATGGTATACATGCTGGCGAATTCGTTTTCAATTTCAGAATTAAATATCTGGCTTATTTCGCATTTTTCGACACATGTTCTTCTTAACGTTTATTTTAATTTATATTGAAATATATATATAATAATTGTTTACACATTTTATATAAATTCATAAATATTTGACAAAATCGTATATACCCGCTTAAATCAATGCGTTGAAGGCAATGAAGTTTTTCGCCATTGCATAATCTTAGACGCAACTCATTTTTCAAAATTAGGTTATAGCTTTTTTTAATCACAAGTTAAAAATAAACACACTCAAATTTAGAAAGAGTGTGTTTTTTATGCAAAGATAACGATGAGTGTACATACTGTTTATCATCCTATTTTTTGTTATAGAGATAGCTTAGACGACTTAAAATAACGTAATGTCCCTTTTTTTATAGACATTATGAAAGCATGGATAATGTTTCGTCATGGTTGGAAATCTGATTCGTGCATTATGGGGGTAAAAAAGGGAGATATGAAATGTTAATTTATTTCACCAAACAACAATTACAGCAATCAACATAAATCACACTTATGGAGTATATAAATACATACAAATATCAAATGCATTCATTAAATATATAGTAAATAATAATTAAGGCAATGAAAATTGCGACATAATAATGAGAAAAGTTTCAACAAAACAAATAAAAGAAAACTTAATGTGAAAAAGATAAAACAATAAAAGATGGAAATGTAAATTGACAAAAAGTAAAGAAGTATTATAGAACGAAAACAATTGAATATGATTTAATTGCTTTCAGTTACAGCGATTTTCCTCCTTCTTTATAAAGTACGGTAAATGGTACTTACCCAATCGAGCCAAAATTCCCAAATTCCCAATTGGCATCTGAAAAAATCCCAATCGGCGTACGGATTTTTTCTCAAAACAATCGAAAGTTTCGTAACAAAACACAACTTTCGGCGAGCGAACAAAGAAAATCTTATAGTTGTGTGTAACCACGCGCTTAATTAATTTCGGGTTTTATTATTCAGCGCGTTCAATCAATAGAGTCGTTACTGTTTCCGTTCTTTTGTCAGGCAGCCAGCGTACTGTTTTACGTCGGTTTGTATATAACCTTACCGTAGTTTGAAATGAGTCTCAGTCATAATAGCAAATATTATGAAAAAAAACTAAAAAAGAGTCATCAGGCAAGTGGATCCCGTTTACTGACGCAGTTTGGTTTCAAGATTTCAAATAATCTTTGCACGACCAATCCGAACCGTCTATCACAGGACACATTGACAGCACTAATGATGCTGTGCAGAGAGGGATGCCAGCAACTGAGTGATGATCAAACATCAAAGATTGTTGAAATTTTCAAAAAAAATGAAAGAAAGAGACATTGCTTTATAAGAGATTAAAACAACTAGTAAATGATTGTGTGTGTTCTTTTTTATATTTTGTTATTTATAATATATAATAAGACCCAAACTTCACGACGCGATTTTCCCAATTTAAAGATTTCACAACTCGATTTTTCCCAATTTTGAGGTTTTCACGACTCAATTTTTCCCAATTGGACTGGTACGGGTACTTTTCCCAATTTGACGAGGAAAATCGCTGAGTTAATAGCACTTGACAAAAAGCATATACAACATACAGCTATATACCCTATTTTCACAATATGAGGCACCATTTCATGACAATTGGGCATAATACATGTTATGTTGACTATGCATACAAATAAATCTTCGGAACTACAATGATTGGTTTTACATGAAAGGAAGCCGAAACATATGAAGAATGGGTGCACTTTTATGAGCTTTAACAAATTAATTACTGATCAACAGCACTGAATGACAATTCTATACTTTATTTAGCTGTAGGACTAGACAATCCCCAAAGGAAAGGCTATACATACACAGCCGTCCGACTAGCCAATACAGTCTAGCAGTACGGGCCGTATGACTAGACAGTATAGGCTACATGTAGTTGTTCCGGGCCGCATGGTTAGCCACTTCTTTTCTTTAAATATCGTCTGGTGACCAAGTGTGGAATGGACCTAATATCAACAATTTTTTACAAAGTTGTTCGCCAGGGCAAAATCTTAGACGTAACTCATGTTTCTAAAATGCAAGATTGAAATAAACACAACCCACTGACATTTAGAGTGTGTATTTTAGCAAAGGTATAAATGAGTGTGTACTGTTTGTCATCCTATTTATGTTATAGAGATAACTTCGACGACCAAAAATGGCCCTTTTAGACGTTCTGAAAGCATAGAAAATATGATGAAAATGGTATATAATGAGATTCAATCAAAATAAAATAAAATTATCAATAACCACTAAACTTTTTAAATATGAACATTGTTGGAATATTGATGATACCTATATCACTAAGAATATAATTTCACGATGCACATTCCCTTTTGACAACTTTTATCTTTTTGACAAATGATACACAACTTCAAAATATGTAAGCTTATTGGTGAACATAAATACAAAATAAATCTGCGAGCAATACTTTTTACCGTACGTCTTTAATTATTATTCAGATTGATTTTAAGACGGTGTCCACACTTTTGCGTACATTTTTTCGTATTTTGCATCGATGGCCTTATAGGACGGGGTCAGAAATATCCACAAAGAAACATTGTTTTCTTTCATCAAAGCCAGATTTACCATCAAATTATGCAATCCAACCATTCCAGAACACTACGTAAATTCACCGAATCCAACCTATAAACAGACAGAAACTACATTCATCGGTTGGCAATTGTCCCTTTTTTGACAAGTGTTAAGGGTGGTGAATTTTCGAAGGAGCTTTAACTGCCGACAAAGGAAACTACATGTATTTACCTGTTCACACAATGTGACAGTTGTATTATAATAAACTCGCCTTGAACTACATGTATAAGTACACAACAGTTGTCAGCATGTAGTGTATGCGGATTATTAGGTGAAAGCAATAATATAAACAAAGTGTGTTTTAACCTTTTCAGCCAGTCATGTTAACTATTTGTTCACTTATAATGTACTTTGTAACAGGTATCTCAATTTTGAATTCAATATGTTTCAACATTTTGCAATGTATTTATATCATAGTGTGAACTTATTTTTTTTTTTTTTTTTTTTTAATCAGAGTTTATTTACAGGTCCTACCGGCCTCTTCACGAGGTCTTTGAGGTTCGACCTGTCTTATTTTTCATTGGAACGTTAATTGTTTATATAGTATGTTGAAACTGAATGTACAATCTTGTCAAGATTTTTTATTTTATGTTCAATCACTAAGTTTCAAAAAGCATAGATGCCAGTACATGCACATTCATTATTAAACACGAGTTCTAGATAATTATACTTAAAGTAAAGGGAAGTAATTGAGAGGAATCGTGTACAGTATAATAAAGAAGAATTGAGTAGTATCCCTTCTGTCGCAACGGTTGTTCATGCACAAATTGGCAGTTTTATTCTGTATTTTATTGTAAAATGCACATATTAATTGCTTATTTAATTATATATTTGGATTTTAATAAAGTGAGATATGCTGAATTTACGTTTTCATAATTTTCATAATTATGCGCTGGACACATTCAAGTATGAAAAGAAACATAGTTTATTACCTTGAAAGCTATGTCAGTAGCGTCGCTGATAGCTGCAATATTCATGGCATTGAATAGCCAAGGAACTCACACAATACTAGTATTTTCCTGAAGCTTCATTTTTATTGCATTTTACAATTCTAAATATTACACTTGCCTTACTTCTACATCCTATATCTCTGATTTGCCTTGTAAAGCAGACATAGCGACATATGTGATTGAGATAATTGTTATTTAATTTCAGTTTTATAATAAGATATAATTAGCCTTTAATAAAACTTTGAAATATTTTGGGGGTTATGATCAATGCACTCTCCCCGCACCCTCCCCACCCAAAAAAATCAGGTACATGTAAGTTGATTTTAATTAGATGTTTTTCACACATAAATTGAAAATCTGATAGGGTGTTTGATGACTTAACAGGTATAAAGGCATTAATAATACATGCATGTATTCACAGAGTTTTGTTAACCTTGTTGGGAAATAATTAATGAGCTAATTATTTTTTCAATTTTTAATAAACAGTTGATGTACAGAGGACACTTTGGCAAGCAAGGGGCTCAAGCATTGTAGGCAAGAGAAATAGAACTCGAGCCAGATGCTGGACATTTCTTGACCTCCCTCCTGTCTAGGTAGAAGTGACTGTTAATGGAATAGTTATATAGTTACCAGCAGAATTGTTACTCAAGCCGAACACTTGAAACTATACTGGCCCCATCCTGTTTAGGTGGAAGTGACAGTGGTTGGGATAGATATCTAGTGAGCAGCAGCCACGAAATTCAAGCCAAACACTGGACCTGTATTGGCCTCTAACCTGTTGAGTTGGAAGTGACAGTTGTTGTCTAGTGAGCAGCAAAAGTAGAACTTAAGCCAAACCCTGGACATGTACTGACCTCCCTCATGTTGAGTTTGAAGTGAAAATGGTTGTCTAGTGGGCAGTAGAAATAAAAAATCAAGCCATACACTGAACCTGAACTGACCTCTTTCTTGTTTGGGTGGAAGTGACTGTTCCTCGGATAGTTGTCAAGTCAAGAATTACAAGCCAAGTCGTGTCAGGTAAGATTACATTGATATCAATAACAGCCACATTCTTAGTGGCATGTAGTCCAATCACAGATTGCGTGTTCAACTGAGGTACAAATGCTATTTTGGTCAGTCATTGTCTGGTGTCAAATTTGTGTTGCCTGTCATTTCAAGTATAATTGTTTGACATCTTATTTGAAGCCACAGGAAAGAAGTTTAAAAAAACTGGAAGATTGTCAGTCATTACCCAATTAAGAAGAAATCCATATTTGATACTGTCTGTAAACTGTTGTCAATTATTGTTTAAAATTGTAATTTTAGATAAGTTTTCATTGCAGTCAATATTAAGTTGTTCTTAGCAATTATCAAGTCATTATCAAGCCGGTTATTTATAACTTGTATCAATTAAGTAAACTTATTTTAAATTATGTGATTTTCATAAATGTCATTAATAAGCCTCTAACCTTAAAGCATGTTTATAACATGTACATTTTTTAGTTCATGTCTAAAAGTATATAAATTATGTATTTCAGTTTTATAAAGACATATTAAACTTTTAAAATTCAATAAAGTGAATTTACTTATAATTGACCAGTCGCCAAAGTATCGATCCCTCCGCCCACATTCTTCGATCAGCCAATCAGATATCGATTTTTCACACACCCCTCAGCAACGCTTATCTGGCCGCCATTTTGTCCGACAAACAAAGCGTATCGTACATATGGAATGGACGTAATTTTTAAGAGTTTACACAGATTTTATATCAAATGCATGATCATTACTGTTCGATCATTATTCAAAATTGTAGGTGCTATACATACTTTATGAAAGGTTATTATTTTATCTTTATTTCTTGTACATATGAACGAGTTATGAGAAAACAAACACAATAAATAGTGTAACCACACCAGTTGTGTGTTCTATAAAACGTGTTATACCGTTTGATGCACAATATTATTAAGCAGTTTGGGCAACATAATAATTGCCACACGTGCATATTAATCTCAGCGTAATAGTCGATGATTAATAAATAACAGTATGTTGCGTGGATCTCAGAATGAAGGAACATTAAGGCATTGTTAGGTACTGTACACAAGAAAAGAAAACTATTTAATTACTTAAATGATTTCCAATTATATATTTATTTTCTGTGGATCATAAACAATGGAAATCATTTTAAATTGTTAACTTAAATATTGTTTTAACTAAAGTAAAAACAACAAAAAGGTGATTTCAACGCGGCTTAGCTAGCATAAAGCGACTTCAAGTGTAAAATGTAAGGCTTATAATACAACAACAACAACATTTCTAAAACAACATATATTGATACTGGGAGAAATGTGAAAATTGCAATTAACATATAAGGGCCATCTTGCTATAAATAAACAAATGCATAATATGCTAAATGTATTCAATTCGAATGTTCGTGAACAGCACCGTAATACCATTTCATTTTTCGATAGTGAAATGTAGCAGGTTCCCATTAAACATAAATGAAATAAAATGCATGTTAGATCTGTTAATGAAACCACGAAATTAGGCCTGTATTATTATTATGGTTACAATCAAAATTTAATTTATATCTAAATTTAAAAAATCTGTGTCTTTTTAAAAATAACACAATAAAACAAAGATCTAAACATTTTTAATAAACAAAAAACCCATCATGATATGGATGTGTCATTTGCATTTAATAAAAATATTTTCAAAATTATATATGAATAGCAACCGGATTCACTGCCAGACGGTTTAATACAAGTTCAAAATCAATATGAAATAAATGCTAATTTTTACCACTGATTTTTCATCAACTTCCTATTATATGTATAAGAAACGTTTCTGATAGTTAACTCATTTATTTTGATTACGCCATTTCTCTCTAAAGCATTTATGATTGTATTGAAGTTGTACAAAGCAGTTTAGTTTAGTGTGCGGCTTTAATAAAAAGAGCATGATACATCGTTACAAGTATAGTATTTCACTCACGTAATGCGCTATAATTGCGATCTGCTTGTCGGAGTTTTCTAATCACTAGACCACGTGACTATGTGGGCGGAGCGATCGATTATTTAGCGACTGGTCAATTCCTGGACAAACAGAAGTTTGGAACAATTTTTAATTTTGAGTTGTCTCCCTTGGACTTGTGTTACTGGCATATATCGCACTTCCATTTCCAATGGTAAAAAGTTGGTACAATTTTAAAATTTGAGTTTGTCTCCCCTGGACTGTCATTACTCATATACCTCACTTCCATTTCCAATGGTAAAATATTGTAGCCATGCAATCCCTAAATAATGTGAATATGCCATGATGTTTGATTAATCTATATCCCCATCAGACTAGAATATTTAAAATACCCTCTGTCCTGTATACAAAATAGTAACATACAATGTATGTTTAAACTCAAATTTCTCATGCATAATATTAGTATGCTTACTTTGTTTAAACTTATTATAATTTGTGTAATATAAACTGGTAGGAGAGAAACATATGTGTGTTCTCCCTTTGTTCTGTTTGAGTCACATTCTGATGATGTGACCTTAAATAAACTACTTTATATTGTGTTTTAAAGGGAAATAATAACAAATTGTGTTGCAGAGTAAAATTATTTTGTCATATCGTCTTGCTATACTGTTTTAGCCTTATATATTTACACCTGAATTAAGCATTATTTATGTTAGATAATATTTGGATTTTTCTTATTGACTGTGGTAGTGTGATTCATTTAAATACTGTATACAAAAGCCTTTGTGGTAACAGTGATACATCTGTAGTAAAATATAAAACACTGATGCCTGCAGAGCTCCAGATAAGGTTTTGTGAAATTCTTAAATTACTACCAGTTTTTCAAAAAGAATTCTTAACTCTGAAATTTTATTCTTAACGTTACTACTAAGTTTTGGAAAATAATTCTTATTTTTTCTAAATGACCTAAAAATAAATAATAATGGTTATTTTCATGCAAAAAAAAATCAAAATAAACATACTAGCAACTTTATTTATACGAGTTCAACAGTGTCTTTTCAGTATTATGCAATTTTATTTTTCAAATACCTTCATATGCCCAAACTGTGCTTAGATCGCATGCCTTAGATGAATTTTTACATATTTCACAATTTAAACGGGTCTCCCCTTCAATCTTTTCAACGATTAGCCACGGGACTTGTCCCTTCCACTCGTTCAATGTTTTTTTTGTGTTTAAGTTTGGACCCGTTGTGTCGCGTTTTTGTTTAGCTCTTTCGACTGTGTCAAACCGAACATAAGAAATCGTATAAGATCTTTTCTATAATGTCTTTCTAAACATTTAACTTCGGCTCACTTTGCGTATAATATGTTAAAAGCGTGTTTTTGGACGCTTCGCAGTTTTTTACGACACTCTCTTGGCGCCGCCATTGTTTTTTGACAGATAGACTGTATACGCCCCCCTTATATTTTAAATTAAAGCTTCAGTTTACAGCTTTATGTGTATTTAGGTTTTACTGAAAGGTATTCAATTTTGGTGTGTGTGTGGGGGGGGGACTGGATTGCCCAGAGGAGACCCACCTTCCAAACTCAAAGCCTTGTAGATAATGAATTAATATAAATCTATAATGTAAGTTGAGGTTTTGAAAATCAAGTCAATGCGTTTGCTGCATAATACAACTAAACCAGGTTGAATTGTTCGCTGTGTAAAACAACTAAATCATGTCAATGTGTTTGCTGCATAAAACAACTAAACCACATGAAAATGTTTGCTGCATAATACAACTAAATCAGGTGGATGTAATTTCTGCATAATACAACTAAATCAGGTCAATGTGTTTGCTGCATAAAACAACTAAACCACATAAAAATGTTTGCTGCATAATACTAAATCAGGTGGATGTGATTTCTGCATAATACAACTAAATCAGGTCAATGTGTTCGCTGCATAATACAACTAAATCATGTCAAATTGTGTTTGCTGCATAATACAACAATCACGTCAATTTGTTCGCTGCATATGGAACAATCAGTAGAGCTTAACGATTAGGTTCGATGCATCGAAAAACCATTTCAACGCCACCGATTCGATTTCGATACAAGTAAGGCCAATTTCGATTTGATTCACTGCAATCCGCATTTAAAACCTTACTTTCCAAATCCGTCGTCGAAACATTCTTGTCATTTGTAATACGTGTGATTGGTCCATAGCCAATATGGCATCCAATGAATGCATGAATAACATGCTAAGCATTACATCAGCCGGTAAAATGGCTTCTTCAACCACGCCGAAAGACGCACCTTCAAAATTAAAATCAAAAGTATGGGAACATTTCGGGTTTCGCGAAGGTTCTGATGCAAAAGCAGCTTGCAAAATGTGTTTTGTTGACGTAAGTTACCCATATGGTTTGTTTACTAAACTGTGTGCATTCTGTTATAAAGTCAACTGGAAGTTGTTAATATACTTACATGTATTTTTTTTATTGTGCATTATATGTTATTTAAGAATAACTCATAAGGAATTTTTGTTCAATAAATTTGCTACTTATAAAACAATGTCGCTTTTTAAAATTTTATTTAAAATATTGAGCGCTTTAAATGTATAGCATAATGAGTTGATAACAAATACCAAACATATTAATTCATGCTCTGAACAATCCAAACATGAAATAGTTTGCAAAATAAGCAGCAAATAGTTTAACTTTAACAATCAGGTCAATGTGTTCACTGCATAACACAACAATCTGGTCAATGTATTTGCTGCACAGGGCCCTCACACTACTTTGGGGGAAGGGGTCCGCAGCCCTTAGGAGAGGGAATTTTCGCGGCGTTTCCCTTTTAGGGAGATTTTTTTACTTACTCTCTCATTATTTCATTTGTACATTTTTGCACAATATTCATTGCATTTTTCATAATTTATTATGTTTGAAAAGATTAAATTGAAATAGAATTGAGATATAATAATCATGAGACATATCTTTCTATTTAAAAAAAAATAAATTTATTTTTATTTTTTTATTTTTTTTTTTTTTAGGGGGAATTTTTCCCCCCAAAAGGGGAAAAAAGTATACTTTTCAGGTGGGAGACTGCCGCCGAAATTCGGCGGCAGATTTGATAGATTGAGGGCCCTGCTGCATAAAGCAACAATGAGGTAAATGTGTTTGCTGCATAATGCAACAAACAGGTTAATGTGTTCACTGCATAATACACCAATTAGGTCAATGTGGATGCTGCTTAATACAACTAAATCATGGCCATGCATACCTTTTCACAGAAATTAATTTGTACAGTGTTGTATTCATTTGATGTTGCGTTCATTAGCTGTTCTTATTGATATCCGAGTTTTTCAAATGACAGCGTTAGTATATCTCCCCTTTGGTATATTGCTTAAGTGCTAGAAGGAAACACAATTGCAGGGCATGGACCTTTGTCAGTTCATACATGTTTAATACCCATTATCTATGTCATTACATTTCTATCTACTTTATTGTTTTAACAACAAAAACATACATCTGGAGCAGTTAGGCAAACTTTCTCTGCCATACAAATATCAACAAATGATATGAAACATCCTTAAGGTAATTATATTAAAATATGTAAACATGTTATGTTGTAGATAAGTTTATAACATAAATGTTGCCTTACTAGGCTTTTCTTGTACACTGTAAGCATGAATGTGGCAGTCCAACTTGTGTTTTCTGATAACAATTCACATTGTTTGTATAAAATCTGATAAATCTATGTTAAAGTTTGCTTACCACCTCAAATATTTACTATGTCCCTTGACATATTGCTTTTATATTTTGCATTCTTCTTTACCAACATGACTCCAACGTATAAACAAGAGCAGATAACTGTATCAAGCATTTTGCAAGAATTCTTGCCCTTTTTCCACTTAGAATATGCATGTTATTGATAAATCTATGTTTAAGTTTGCGTACCACCTCAAATATTTTCTATATCCCTTGACATATTGTTTTCATATTTTGCATACTTCTTTACCAACATGACCCCAATCTATAAACAAGAGCAGACAACTGTATCAAGGATATTGTAAGAATTATGGCCCTTTTTTCACTTAGAATATGCGTATTATTGATAAATCTATGTTAAAGTTTGCGTACCACCTCAAATATTTTCTATGTCCCTTGACATATTGCTGTCATATTTTGCATACTTCTGTACCAACATTATTTAAATCTATAAACAAGAGCTGACAACTGTATCAAGTATTTTGTAAGAATTATGGCCCTTTTTTCACTTAGAATATGCATATTATTGATATAATTTATATTTATATAATATCACGTCCTCAAACATATTTGACAAGTAATACCCCTTAACAAATTATAGTTGAATTAATTACACACAACTGTAAATGTTTCTCAAATGAGCATTATTCAATTTGTAATCTGAAACACGCTTCCAAATTTTAATGCTAACGACACATTAACTATTAAATTCTAGCGTCAAATAAACAGTGCCTTATCCTTTGTCTCAATAAAAAGCACGCAAAAATTATGCAGACAAGTAGAACGTCGCATGGAAAGTGTGGGTGTATTTTTTGTTGCATTAAAACATGAACATCACGTCAGGCGATTTAGGCGTGTTCAGTGGGAAAAAAAACAACGCCCCCATTGGACGTTATTTCATCACATCTTTAAATAAAATCAAATGCCACAATTTATTTAAAAAATGGAGAATGTTTGCATTTCTTGAAATTAATGAGAACTTTTATCGTAAATATTCACCAGAATTTGCTTAAAAACTGGAATATACGGGATTATAGCGTAATGAGAAGCGACGAGAACAATAGTAAGTATGCAGTTAATTAATTAAAATTTTAAATATTAGTATACCCCTAATTGTTCTTTTAAAATTTATTGACTAACTAATCATTTTTTTTAAATAGTTTTATTTTATGATGCGCATTGACTTGGCATCATATCACTGATCGTGGCTTGCCTTGGCAGACTGATGCGAGGCATTGCGGCGAAATGCGACGTGCCACTGCATAATGATTCGGCTTAAAAAGCCGACTCGGCATTGACTCGTTGCGCCTTGACTTTGCGGATCGCGAAATATGTTTGTTTCGCGTTTGCTGTACTGTAATTATGGCCCTTTTTTGACTTAGTAGCTTTGAATATTTTGTTAAATTTTGTGTTTAGATGCACTTTACTTCTAAAGTATCAAGGCTATTGCTTTCAAACTTCAAATACTTTCTTACTATCATGAGGGCACTGTACCTGGGTAGTTGAATTTGACCTTGACCTTTGAATGACCTTGAATCTCAAGGTCAAATAAATAAAATTTGCTTAAATTGCCATAACTTCTTTATTTAGGATCAGATTGGATTCAAACTTTGACAAAATAACACTTACCTGACATACCACAATGGACTCCACCCAAACCATCTCCCACACTCCACCCCAGAATCCCCCCCCAAACATTTTTTTTTCCCTTTATTTTCTTATTTTTCGAAGATTATCAAATAAATGACCACACCCCCACATTATTCCCCCTCTCCACCCCCATTAAACATGGTAAAAAAGACACAACTATTTATTTTTATGCCCCCCTTCGAAGAATAGGGGGTATATTGCTTTGCTCATGTCTGTCTGTCGGTCTGTCGGTCGGTCTGTCGGTCCGTCCACCAGGTGGTTGTCAGACGATAACTCAAGAACGCTTGGGCCTAGGATCATGAAACTTCATAGGTACATTGATCATGACTCGCAGATGACCCCTATTGATTTTGAGGTCACTAGGTCAAAGGTCAAGGTCACGGTGACCAGAAATAGTAAAATGGTTTTTGAATGATAACTCAAGAACGCATACGCCTAGGATCATGAAACTTCATGGGTAGATTGATCATAACTTGCAGATGACCCCTATTGATTTTGAGGTCACTAGGTCAAGGGTTAAGGTCACGGTGACCAGAAATAGTAAAATGGTTTCCGGATGATAACTCAAGAACGCATACGCCATGGATCATGAAACTTCATAGGTAGATTGATCATGACTTGCAGATGACCCCTATTGATTTTGAGGTCACAAGGTCAAAGGTCAAGGTCACGGTGACCCGAAATAGTAAAATGGTTTCCGGATGATAACTCAAGAACGCATACGCCATGGATCATGACACTTCATAGGTACATTGATCGTGACTCGCAGATGACCCCTATTGATTTTCAGGTCACTAGGTCAAAGGTCAAGGTCACATGACAAAAATCGTATTCACACAATGGCTGCCACTACAACGGACAGCCCATATGGGGGGCATGCATGTTTTACAAACAGCCCTTGTTATGATTTTATTTTTGAAAGACGGTCCAACCATCCCACCCAAGCAGGGCTTAACACTAACTTTTTTTTCAACTAGCCCATTTGGGCTAGTAAATGCAGAACCTACTAGCCCTGACCAATCTTTCATGTGCCCTGACCCAAATATTATCAAAACCTTTATATTTATCATTCAACTTGTATTTTTTTGTGTGTGGAGATGTGCAATTATGATTCTATTATTCTTATTAGCTTGCCTTACTAATGCTAATAAATTCAATATTCATCTACTTAAGACCTCTATTTGTAATCTTCACGCCATTTCGGGAGAAATTTCCTTGTTTTTTTCCCCCTCATACTTTCTATAACTTTCCTCCTTCCCTTATCTTTTCTTATTTGAGGAACCCCCATCCCCACCGGTAAAGCCAAACTAAAACAACGGCATGAATGTTAAAACCTTTTTTACATAGATTGCCGCGGTTGCTGTCTGACGACAAATTGTAAGTGAATCTCAGGTGTCGCAAATTAAAGTGTTACGGTAGTCGTAACAATTGTACAGGGTTAACTCTCTACTAAAAGCCGGGATCAACCATTAATATTAGTTTTGCTAATTGAATTACGTAAAAAAGATTGTCAAAACACTTCTAATCGATCAAACAAATTAAATGTTTGCGATGATAATCATGTTTTTTTCTGAGCCATAATTCGAAACATCAAAGCATCCACTAGTAATGTCCCTTGACAATTAATACCAATAACATTGAACAGAAATATAGAGTGATGTTGCCAATAGTTTCCCTACATCTCCCCCCACACACCTACCAAAGTGTGGTACTAATGTTTTCTGCAGAACATGTTTAGACAGGTGTGCAGCAATTCAGACAAATGCTTGAAGAATATGCCAAGAATACCTCAGGAATTCTAAGATTCAGGGTACCAGGTTTTACTCTTGCTCACAGAGGTAGAATTCTGTCTACCAGATTTTGTGCCTTTAGATCAGCTGGGTTATTTTTCCTCTGGTTACCATGGTTATGCAAATATCCAAGGCGTTTTTAAGTGGATTTTGGTAGATTTCAGTTTGAGTAACCCATTAACCCTGGGTCTATCCGCTGAATATGAACTATCTGAGATTGAACTGCATGTCACAAGTTGGTATTAAAATTAATGAGTTTGTAAAAAAATAACTTCTGCACAGAAGGTCACTTACAAATTAAACCTTATTTCCCATCGTTTCCTAATGAAATTAAGGAACTCTGGGAATCCTTTGATATTTTCTATACTTCTATACTAAAAAAAGCTAGATGTTTGAAGTCCATGATTTAAGAGATCTATACTTCAACATTAATAATAATTGATTTATCAAAATTTTGTTGAAGGGATTTAACTCTGCTGTGTCTAATTTTAACTTTGAGAATTTAACGGGTATTGCTTGAAAACAGAACTTATACATGCATAGAAGAGTGTCCTAATTCCCAATTTAAGCCATTGTCCTGACTAATTTATCAATGAATAAAAACAAAGCTGGAAATTTGCAGTTTTATCTGTTCTACTGTCTTCATATTATATGAAGTGGTCATTTTCAGTTAAGTATCTATAAATAAAAGCTAGATCTATTGTTTGATAAACAAAGTTAACATGTAAATAAAACATAACGATATGTGTCATTATATTAACATAGAGTGTCTTGAGTTCTTGATTCATTTTATCAATGGAGGTAACTCATTCAGAACTCAATACAGAGGATGTGTAAAGGGTCTTAATGTCAAATAATGATGAGAAATATGGTGAAATATTTGGGTTTTCTTTATGTACGAAATATTGACAAGTATATTAGTGGCGAGTATGCATGACGGTCAAAAGATTAAATATTTGGATCTGGTGTATGTTTAACAACAAAGGGGTTACGATGCTGTTGACACAAGTATTAGGCTGTATTTGCATTATTTATTGGTATCACAATGCTGTTTAACGTGTGCATACTTGAATAGTGACTTCTCCAGTAGGTTGAAATTCAGCCAATCAGAAATAAACACGCATAGAACACTGACCAATGGGATTCATAACAGAGTTTCACTGGGCAGGATGTTAGAGGGAAACAGGACAGTTAGCGTTTAGACTTGGAGACGTACGGATCGAGAAAGACACAACCATGTAGCAATCACAACGTATTTGTATAACTGAAAATATTAAGTATGTTAGACATTAAATTGGACTAGAAACTGATATGTGGTGTTGTTGAATATTTTATCCTATATTATGCAGAGAAATTAACATAAATGGAGAGGGACCGACTGGTCCCATGCGCGGCATGAGAAAATGGTAGTTAATGCAAAACTCGTCATCTTGGCATTATGCGCATGACGAGATATCGAATGATAGGCTACACACTGGTAATCTAAGAGTATTGAACATTGTTAGTAACTACGTGTCGTCCATGAACTATGAACAATTACGTGACATTAATAATTATGTAAATACACTTTTTTTACAATTTGTCAATATGCTTGTGCTTGTGCAAGTTTGTCATTGCAAAAATTTTACTTGAGAAAAAAAGACAGTTCATAAACTTATGATTGATGGGTTAACCCTTTGCATGCTGGGAAATTTGTCGTCTGCTAAAATGTCGTCTGCTGAATTTCTGAAACTAGCATTTTCTTCGATTTTTTTTTAAAGAATACTATCAGAATAGCAAACAGTTTGGATCCAGATGAGACGCCATGTTCTGTTGCGTCTCATCTGGATTCAAACTGTTTGCAAAGGCCTTCAAAATTCGGTTCCCGAAATGAAAGAGTTAAATCAATGAAACAGCAGACATATTTCAATACAGGGAGACAGCTTATTAAAAACACATGCTTTACTATGATGATTGTTTTGTTTCACAGACAGCGAGAAATTAGAAATGCCTCCACAAAATTCAAGTGAATATCTCATGTGAAAGTAAATACTTTTAAGAAGACAATGGCATAGAGGTTTTTAATTTTTGTTGTATTTTTGGTGAAATCATTACATGGACTGATTTCTTCACTGTAATGTAATGTGTGCATACATTTCCTTGTGTCAGGGTGCACTGAAATATACTCTGCTTGAATGTAATTAAGGAAGACATTTTTTTTTAATTTTGTAGACATGAAAAAAGTTTTCAGACTTTAGCTTTTAGTGTGTTGCTTTCACACCGTGGGAACTTGGATACAAACACGATTTACTTGTTGAGGCTCATAGCACTTAGCACACCAACATTTTGTCCTATACTGAAAACAGCACACCAACATTATGTCCTATACTGAAAACAGCACACCAACATTATGTCCTATACTGAAAACAGCACACCAACATTATGTCCTATACTGAAAACAGCACACCAACATTATGTCCTATACTGAAAACAGCACACCAACATTATATCCTATACTGAAAACAGCACACCAACATTATGTCCTATACTGAAAATTTACTCACCACTTTTTACTCATATACTTTGCCTTTATAGGCTTTTTCAAAGTTTGTTTTAGGTAATGGATTAAATTTTGTTTATTTTACAAAACAAAACAATTGTATCTATTGATGACATTTGTTTTTGAATGTGCTCTGTAAGGTAAATAACAGAATAATAGCAAGTAAATTGGATTTGTTTAAAAAAAAGAGCAAAATTGCAGTATAAAAAATGTGTTTGAATTAGTATCAATCCAGTGTCTTCAATAAGGGACTGCAGGCGGCTGATTTGATCACTAGAAGCGCTTAATGGCCCACAATGTGCTCATGGTGAGCTTTTGTGATCACCATTTGTCTTTTGTGTGTTTTCTGCGTAAACATTCGCCTTGTTAACACTCTAAAGGCTACATGTCCAATCTTCATGAAATTTGATCAGAAGATTTGTGCCAATGATATCTTTGATGAGTTCGATAATGGTTCTGGTTAGTGCTGCAACAATATACCGGTATTATCGCAATACGCAAACCGCATATTGTATTGCGATACGATTTTCATCATACCGGTACGAACATTTTGCAAAATTGTATTCACATTTCATCCAGAAAAGCCATCCGAAATAATGATATCAAGGTAAACAAAACAAAGCAGTGTAAATAAATTTTTACGTAAAATAGCATTCTAAAAAGTGTATTATACGGAGTAGCGTTGTTACATGGGAGCATTTGTTCGATGCTTTTGAACAGATTATCGTTGAATTAATTGCGCACAACTGAAAATGTTTCGTTCAATTCCGAATTGAGCATTATTAAATTTGTAATCCGAATTTCAGAAACACGCTTCCAACTTTTAATGCTAACCCGACTATACAAAATTCTAGCGTCAAATAAAAAGTGTTTTATCCTTTGTCTCAATAAAAAGCGCGCGAAAATTATGCAGACATGTAGAACATCGCATGGAAAGTATGGGTGTATTTTGTGTTGTATAAAAGCGGGAACATCACATTAGGCGATTTACGTGTGTTCAGTGGGAAAAAACGCCCGGTTGAACATGATTTCATCACATCTTTAAATAGTAACAAATGCCAAAATGTATTTGATACTTAAGATAATTTGCAAATGTTTGTGTTTCTTGTAATTCTTGAGCACATTTATAATAGCATAGCGTGGCTGGGATAGATTATTATTGGTTAGATAGGTCACGTGATTAATCTCTATAATTAGACTAGAAGGCGAACAATCACATACAAAAAATTATGTGTGCATAAAATATTATTTATGTATTGTCCTAGTGGTAAAGAAAAGGTCATAGACCGGACGGACTCCTATGCCACGAAGGAAATAACAAAGACAATGATTGATTGAAAAAAGGGCATTTATTTTAAAATACCATAAAAAAATAAAGAACAGAAAACATATTTTACTGAATGGCATAATGGGCGGTAAAAACCCGCCACAAGGGGAACCTGAAAGGTAACCCCGCCGCCCATGGAATACGGGAGAGGACCTCATATAGAAAGGGGGGAGCTACCCCTAAAGGTATATGTAGTGGCTTCAAACCGTCAAAAACAAATTGTAGACTGTATGGTTAAGTGAACAGTCGTGTGGCCTGAACACTTACTGAGAATAAATCGAAAATTGCATGTAAGCTTCATAAAATAATAGTAAAAAAGCACTATGAAGATTAATGGATTGCCTAGGGCGAAAATAATTTAAGGTGAAGTCTAAAATATGTGTAAAATAGTAGACAATGCCATTTTGAAGTATTATGCAGGGATGATCATTAAAATTGAACACAGACTAGAGAAATAACCATCAGGTTTAAAAATTGCACAATGTAAATTGCCGATAAAATTGACAAAGTACGACTAGAAAACACACAAAAATGTCACGGCTGTGAACAATGGATAAATGATGAGATCTGTACATGAAGGTCAAATCTAAATCATAATATAGAACACGAAACAAAACAAGTGAAAACCAAAATACAAAAAAAAAGAAAGAAAAACTGAACATATTAAATAAAACATGTGAAACATGTAACTTTGTTGCTGCAGCCTTAAACTGTCAGACAACTAAAGAAAACTATACAGCAGACATTGGCATAAACTAAAAATTACGGGCACTGTAACAAGGGTAGAATTTACATATAACCCTAAACTGAACGGTGAACATAAATCTATGGTAAAATGTACAGTGACACAAACAATGTAGGGATGCAAATGTAAGCCCTCCTGAGGGAAGGCTGCGGCCTTAACTGTCAGAAAAAACAGGGAAAATTAATACAGTAAATTTTACATAAATTATGTACACACGAAAAGAAAATATGAAAAAATATATGCAGCCTTAACTGTCAGGTAAACTTAAGAGAAACTTTCAAGACGTAGTGCTAATACGCTTGCTCAGTGACCCAAACAATTGTGAGATGCAAATGTAAGCAATCCTGCAGGAAAGCGATGAAGCTGCGGTTTTTAAACCGTCAGACAATACAAAAACATAAAAATGAATTGATACAGCAAATGTTACATAAATTATGTACATAAGGAAAAAATTGAAAAACACATAAATACCTGCAGCCTTAAACTGTCAGGTAAACATAAAGGAAACGTCCAAGACGTAGTGTCCATATTCTTGAATGAAAATAAAAATGAACTGGCTAGAGATGCAAAGCACGTATGGTTCCCCTCCATAATGTAATCAAACGCTGCCGCCTACACAGTCAGTGTCTGATAAGTTGGGGGTATTAAAGGGGTAATGGTGTAGATCGAATGTACTTAACATATGCGTTTGATCGCCAACGTCCCAAATGTTGGAGCTGGGAGGCAGGCATTTTATGGGAATGGGCGTGAGTAGCACCTCCGATGCGAAAAAAGTGGGATGTGTAAAATTGTGGATTTAGATCCGAAGCCACAACACATGTTCGAAGATTTGACCTAAAGAAAGCAGTGGTGACAGGATCCCCATTACGAAATTGGAAAAGAGGGCCTGTTTGCGTAGGGCATATCCGTAGGTATCTTACTAATGCACAAACAGGGCATAGCTGTGTGTCAGATTGAAGGGCAAGTGGAACAGTGGTAGCTTGACCTTGTGAGTGTTTGTAATTACGAACATTTATTACTGCCGATAAGAGCTTGGCATTTGTGTACATGAAAGTGAGGTCCTTGCGCAACACGGTATTTTGGTGACCGTTTTGGGAAATGGAAAGTTCCCCTAACCGGAAAAGGCCAAAAAAGGCAGTAAGAAACATGGCCTTTAAAAGGACCCGGTTGTAATGGTCCAGTATGTGGGAATGGAGGGCAGCCAGTAAAGTTTGGATGTTGGCCACAGTGAAAGGCAGGCGTTTATCCGCAGTTGACATGCGGCGGATACTGTACAATAACTTTTTTATCACGAAGGATTCCGTGGGGTTGACCATATTGTATAATTTATGAATGTAACCAAGAGTGGAAACATATGTAGAAATAGTGTTAGCCTGAAAATGTAGATTGTGACAGTACGCGATAAATTGTGCTAAGCGTTCAGATGAAATGGGTAAGCATTGCAGCGTAGGGTAATGCGCCAAATGAAAGCGTTGGTATTGGAGAAAAGCATCTTATAGCTGGCTTTTGTGGAAGGAGCAAGGGATCTGTTTAATAAATTGTACACAGTTTGATTTAAATTATGAAAAGGTACTCTGGAATGGTTGTTGGAAGCTGGTCCATGAGGGGAGCCCTTTCCTTGAATTTGGCGATCTTTAAACGAGAAAGGAGGTCAGGTAATAAATTGTATTTTCCCGGGATGTGTTGTGCCTGCAAAAGGATATTATATTTCATACTGGCTAAAATGATACGGCGGACTAGTGACATAATGACAGGGACCCGGCATGTCTGTTTATTAATAATGTGAACCGCGGCTTCATTGTCAGTGTGTAAAACGATACACTTATTTCGAAGTTGGTGACCCCAGATTTCCAATGAAAGAAAAATTGGAAAAATTTCCTTAAAAGTTATGTCATAAGCCAACCAAGCGTCTGGCCAGGTACCTGAAAACCAGTGTGACTCAAAAATAGCTCCGAAACCTAATGCTCCAGATGCATCTGTATGAAGATGCAAAGTATTGGACGTTAGCCAACATTGTTCATTGAGTACTTGTTTCCCATTAAAATGTTCAAGGAATAATTGCAAAGGGCGTAGGTCCTTGCGGCTTTCCTTGTTTAGAGTAATGTGATGATGAGGTTTGGAGACATTCAGTGTCAAATCTATGAGTCTGCGTAAGAAACCGCGACCGGGAACTATGACTTGGCAGCAGAAATTTAAAAGACCCAAAAGGGATTGCAGTTCCTTAAGGGTGACCTTACGTGACTTAACGAACGAGCTTAAAAGTGTCCTAGTTTTTATTAACTTGTCTGCCGGAAGACGTGCTTCCATAAGGATTGAGTCTAATTCAAGACCCATAAATGTAATGATAGGAGTAGCCGTGACAGTTTTATCTGATTTGATGGGCACGCCAATTTGGGCACAAAATCTTAAGAAATTGTCTAAACTTCTTTGACATATAGGAGAGTTAACTGGACCCATGAATAAGAAGTCATCTAAAATGTGAACCATATGTGGCATGTGTAAATGTGTGACTGAAATAAATTGCAAGGCAGAACTGAAACGTTCAAAAATGCCACAAGAAGACGAGGCTCCCATTGGGAGACAAGTATCATAAAAGAAATTATCTTCAAATTGTATACCAAGTAAGTGATGGTCAGAAGGGTGAATTGGGATTAACCTGAAAGCCGAATCAATGTCTGTTTTGCTGAAAAGAGCCCCCGGGCCAATACTCAAAAGGAGGGCTAAAGCGTCGTCGAAAGAGCAATAGGAAACTGAAGCTAGTTCGGGCTCAATATAATCATTAATGGATTGACCTGGAGGATAACTGAGGTGGTGTATTAACCGGAACTGACCAGGAGATTTTTTAGGAACCACGCCAATGGGACTTACTCGAAAATTGCCAAAGGGAGGGGATGAGAAAGGACCCTTAACCCGACCGGTTTGAAGTTCCTCGTTAAGTTTGTGACGGACAATATCAGGGTGTTGTTTGCATGATGTAAGGTTAGAGGCTGAAGCTGAAACCCGAGGACCTAAATAACCTAATTTGAAACCAGAAGTAAAACCTTCAATCAAATAGTTAGCCCATTGGTAACCTGACAGAAATTGGGAGAGTTTATGAATGTAAATTGGGGTTACCACAGCGGTTTTATTTGGCTTGTTTATGCTGTGCAGCGGGTTGTGGGGTGGAGGGGGCTCTGGCAGCGTGTTCCTTTGAGAAGAAGGAGCATTCGTAAACTGGGTGTGAACCCCTGCAAAAGCCGCAGACATGGGGGTGTGGGCAAGAGGGGACGTGGCAGAGGGAGCGACTGTTATAATGGAAACAGGTTTTGTCAAGGAATCTTTTGACGGGCGACGATGGTTTTGGGGTGGGTCTTTGGGGACGAAAAGAGGGGATGGAGGGGGCCAACGTGCTTGCCATGAGCCAAAACTCCGTATGGAGTCGGTCCCATGGAAGAGGAATAGTTTCCCGTAGGATTCTGAAATGGTTGTTGTAATACGAAAATGCTAAGCCCGGACGACGGGTTGCAAGGTCTCTAACGATCTCTGCATATTTTAGCAGAGCTTGAGTCTCTGCTGGGAACTTTAACGTGTAAACCGCTATAAAGCGGAGGAAAGCGGATGTCCAGAGCTCAATGTTGGTTATCTTCTTTGAGCTTGATTTAGGTGTTATGGATATTTGTGCGTTCCTATCAATTTGTAGGGTATATTGGGTGGCCTGGCCAGACATTGCCGATGGTAGGAGAAGGGCCAAGTCCACATATTTGTTTTTCCAGATGTCTTTGCACACCGACTTTTTAACTTGGCTGATAATTGGGGTACTGATCGGTTCAGCATACAACATGCCCGTACCTTGAAGAAGGTCTGCCCCATGTGAACGAACAGCCTGATGAAAAGTCAGGTCGTGGTCCTCATCCGATGATCCCGAGGAGTCGCTGTCATAATCCACAAGAGGCATGGCCGGTTCCAAATTTAGGCCTGGACGTCCCAATGGGAGTGGAAGGGGAAGTTGCTGATGGACAGTTGACGTGTCCTGCCGAACCTCTGAGCAGTGTTGATTTTGGATTTGACCAGCAGAGGAGGGAATCATGGATGGGGTAGCACTAACCCGCCATCTGCTCGGTGCATCGGGAATGGCGAGCTCTTCAGCTGTGGCCAGGGCCGGTTCCTCATTAGGCGCAGACGATTTTGACCTTTTAGAAGGCTTGGGGGTGGCTGTAGACCCATCGCAGCAGGGACAGGCGGTCGATGTAGCCTTCCTGCTATGTTTTCCCCCACGTTTCATCTGGAAAACATAATGAACCTGTCAGTCTGAACTATATAAGCTATAGTATTAACCAAAATAACCATGGACTGACTTGAAACTTAGCTCAGGTAAAATAGTTCCTTCGTAGGGAACTTGACATTAGTATCAGCCAAGGCAAAATAGTTCCTGCGTAGAGGAATATAACATCAATATCAGCCTGAATTGCGTAGAATATCAGGCAAAAATATTGAAAATAAATAAGCCTTGCTGAACCAATGACTAAAATCAGGCAACATAGTTCTGCGTAGAGAACTGTAAAATCAGTTTCAGACCAGGCAAAAAGGATCCCGCGAAGAGGACCATTAAACATCAATATCAGACAATTGCTGAGTAACGTCAGACAAAATATTTAAACTTAAGCCTGGCCTGAGCTCATAATTTATAATGGGCATAATAGGTCCTGCGTAGAGAACTATAATATAAGCCCGGCCTGACCTGATAGCTAAGTTAAATATAACTATTATAACATAAATATCCAATTTAACAGTTAACTGAGCCATAAATGGATAGCAATGAAAGCTTGTGCTGGTAGCTAACATCAGTAAGGATATATAGAAAATATCTGAGTAGTCAGAACTACATGTAATAAATAAACTGTTAAAATGTTACACAGCTATAAATATAGTCCTACTTGGACTCTTAAGCTGATAGTTTAATCAGGTAGACTAGATAGAAACCTGTATTGAAATCAGGCACAATGTATAGAAAATATAAGAATACGTATCTATACTGAATCAGATTGACTGATTCAAGGCGGCGACCACTGCAGCTCAGATGTTGTTGAAGAAACGAAGCAGGCCACGAGATGAAAGGTGACAACCATCCTCCGCAAAGTTCGAAAGTATACAGTCAGGTGACCAGAACCCCTTCAAACGCCACAAGTAGGTTCGCCCATTGGGTGAAGAATTGAGCCATTGAATGAGTAGCATGTTCATTTCATCAACTCTGGTGTTGAACCATTGAGGATCCACTGGGTAACGTGTTTGACAGGTAGGTAAATGTCGATGAAGTGTTTGCAAGACTATAACTTGAGATATTCCATCAACATAAAGTATCGTGTCCACTAGATCGCGAATTGCTGAAGCCACGGAAAGTGGTGATTGATGTGGTTGATAAAGATCATTAGTCCCTATTACCAGAATCACTATGTCCGGATTAAAATCCAAGATTTCTTGCAACTTGTTGTGAAAACAATCAACCGTGGCACCGGGAACACCCGAGTATTGGATAACTGGACAACCCGCGAGACCCAAATCGTACCGGAGTGACGAATCATAACGAATGAAGTCCTTCAACCTGCTCACGAAAGAGTGCCCGAATACCAGAATCCTCTTCGGTATGGGCGCCGCCATCTTGGATCTCGTCACGGGAGACTTCTTTTCGAGACTTCGTTGCACTACATATCAGCTAACAAAGGTTGTCACCTTTATCCCTAAATAACACAAAAAGTAATGGTCGCCGCCAAATGAAATGTAATCCTCTGTAAAAACGAAGTGATAATGCGTCGTATGGTATAAGGAGTAACTATGAAATTACCGTTAAGACGCGAAAATATTGAAAATAATCTCTATTTATTGTAGTAGCAGCTGCAAGTAGAAAATCCGAGCGCATAATGGCCAACAAAGGGCTCACGTGGTCTTATAACTTAAGCCGATTGGTTAATAGCATAGCGTGGCTGGGATAGATTATTATTGGTTAGATAGGTCACGTGATTAATCTCTATAATTAGACTAGAAGGCGAACAATCACATAAAAAAATTTATGTGTACATAAAAAGTAAATATTTACCAGAATTTGCTAAAAACTGGAATGTACGGGATTATCGGGTAATTGGCAAGTTATAATTCTGGTACAAGTTAGCAATATATTGCGATATATTGCAATACGGGTTTTTGAACTGACGATATATTGCAATACGGTATTTGGCGTATTGTTGCAGCACTAGTTCTGGTTGGTCAAAAACATGGCAGCCAGGGGGCTGGGTATTTTTTTTCATTATATGGCTTTATTAAAACCTTGTTAACACTCTTAAAGTCACATTTGTTGTCCAATCTTCATGAAACTTGGTCAGAACATATGTTTAAATAAATGATATCTTATATGCGCTTGAAAATGGTTCCGGTTGCTTGAAAAACATGTCAGCCAGGGGGCTGGGCATTTTTCCTTATATGGTTACATATGGCTATAGTTAAACCTTGTTAACACTATATAGACCACAATTATTTCTGCTCTTCATGAAACTTTTGTCTCAATGATATCTGGGATGAGTTAAAAAATAGTCCAGGTTGCTTAAAAAAACATGGCTGCCAGGGAGCGGGGCATTTTTCCTTAAATGGCTATGTATTGCTATAGACTATAGTATAGTAAAACCATGTTCGCAATTTACAGACTACAATTATTGTCAGATCATCTAGTACTCCACTTTCAATAACGGTCATGAAACTTGGTCAGAACGTTTGTCTCAATGATGTCTTGGACGAGTTAAAACATAGTTAAGTTTGCTTGAAAAACATGGCTCGATGGGGCATTTTTCCTTATATGGCTATAGTAAAACTATCTTGAACAAGTTTGAAAAAAAAAAGATTTCATTTGGTTGGAAAACATGGCCTCCAGGGGGTGGGCGTTTTGCTTCATATGGCTTTAGTAAAAAATTGTTAACACTTTTAAAGCCACATCTTCATGAAACTTTGTCAGAACATTTGCTCAAATGATATCTTGTAGGAGTACACAATGGTTCTGGTCTGTAAAATAACATGTAACCACTCCAGAGGCCACGTTTATAGTCCCATCATCATTATACTTGGTCAGAAGATTTGTCCCAATTACATGATGGACGAGTTCGAAAATGGTTCCAGTTGCTTGGAAAACATGGCCGCCAGGGGCCGGGACTTTTTTCCTTATAAGGCTATGGTAAAAACTTATAAACACTCTGAAAGTCACATGTATTGTCCAACCATCATGAAACTTGGTTAGAACATTTGTTTTAATGATATCTTGGATGAGATTAGAAAATGGTTCCGGTCTGTTGAAAAACATGGCCACCAGGGGCAGGAAATTTATCCGTTTATGGCTATATTAAGACCTTGTTAGCACTTTTATTTTTATGCCCCCCTTCGAAGAAGCGGGGGTATATTGCTTTGCACATGTCGGTCGGTCGGTCTGTCGGTCTGTTGGTCGGTCCGTCCACCAGGTGGTTTCCGGATGATAACTCAAGAACGCTTGGGGCTAGGATCATGAAACTTCATAGGTACATTGATCATGACTTGCAGATGACCCCTATTGATTTTGAGGTCACTAGGTCAAAGGTCAAGGTCACGGTGACCCGAAATAGTAAAATGGTTTCCGGATGATAACTCAAGAATGCATACGCCTAGGATCATGAAACTTCATGGGTAGATTGATCATGACTTGCAGATGACCCCTATTGATTTTGAGGTCACTAGGTCAAAGGTCAAGGTCACGGTGACCCGAAATAGTAAAATGGTTTCCGGATGATAACTCAAGAACGCATACGCCTAGGATCATGAAACTTCATAAGTAGATTGATCATGACTCGCAGATGACCCCTATTGATTTTGAGGTCACTAGGTCAAAGGTCAAGGTCACGGTGACCCGAAATAGTAAAATGGTTTTTGGATGATAACTCAAGAACGCATACGCCTAGGATCATGAAATTTCATAGGTAGATTGATCATGACTCGCAGATGACCCCTAGTGATTTCGAGGTCACAAGGTCAAAGGTCAAGGTCACGGTGACCCGAAATAGTAAAATGATTTTTGGATGATAACTCAAGAACGCTTTTGCCTAGGATCATGACACTTCATAGGTACATTGATCGTGACTCGCAGATGACCCCTATTGATTTTCAGGTCACTAGGTCAAAGGTCAAGGTCACAGTGACAAAAATAGTATTCACACAATGGCTGCCACTACAATGAACAGCCCATATGCGGGGCATGCATGTTTTACAAACAGCCCTTGTTACATTTTACATTTATAGTTCACTCTTCATGAAACTTGGTCAGAAAATTTGTTCTTATTACATCTTGGGCTGCACAGAACATTCCAGTTCCTTTGTACCTCAGGTCAGCGACTTTGGGCCTTTCAGACCCTCTTGTTTTGTAATGCGGCTTCTGTAAAAAGCTGACACTGTATTTGTGTCAAGTTCAATCGTTTTCTCTTTCTTCCCATGGTTTAGTTAAGTATCAATAATGTGCCAATATTAACAATAAAGGAGCATGGTCTACGACTTCAGTAATTTAACATGCATACAAATGCATTGTAATTATATCCCCATTACTAGTAATGGGGGCTATATAGGAGTCACTTTGTCTGTCGGTCTGTTTTTCCCGAAAATTTCATCTGATCTTCACCAAACTTGGTCAGAAGTTGTATCTAGATGATGTCTAGGTCAAGTTTAAATATGGGTCATGCCAGGGTCACTTAGTGCATTTTAAACCGAAAGTTTGTCCAGACCATTACTATGTCATTATCGTTAGATTTTTAAATGACTTGGTACATTTGTTCACCATCATTGGACGGTGTGTCGCGCGAAAAGCCGAAAGAATTACACCAATATCTCCAAGGTCAAGGTCACACTTTGAGTTCAAAGGTCCAATGCTTGTCCGGGCCATAACTTTGTAGATTATTGTCAGACTTTAAAATCATTTGTCACATTTGTTCACGATCATTGGACAGTGTGTCCCGCGAAAAAATTAGGTCGATATCTCCAAGGTCAAGGTCACACTTTGAGTTCAAAGATAAAAAATGGCTATAAATAAGCTTGTCCTGGCCATAACTAAGTCATTCATTGTGACATTTTAAAATCATTTGGCACATTTGTTCATCATTATTGGACGGTGTGTCGAGCAAAAGAATTACGTCAATATCTCCTAGGTCAAGGTCACACTTTAAGTTTAAAGGTAAAAAATGGCCATAAATGAGCTTGTCCGGGCCATGACTATGTCGTTCATTGTGAGATTTTAAAATCATTTGGCACATTTGTTCACATATCATTGAAAGGTGTGACGTGCAAAAGAATTACGTCGATATCTCTAAGGTCAAGGTCACACTTTGAGTTCAAAGATCAAAAATTGCCATAAATGAGCTTTTCCGGGCCATAACTATGTCAATCTTTATGAGATTTTAAAATCATTTGGCGCATTTGTTCACCATTATTGGATGGTGTGTCGCGCAGAAGAATTACGTCGATATCTCCAAGGTCAAAGTCACACTTTGAGTTCAAAGGTCAAAAATGGCCATACATGAGCTTGTCATGGCCATTACCATGTCGTTCGTTGTGAGATTTTAAAATCATCTGGCACATTTGTTTACCATCATTGGACAGTGTGTCGCGGGAAAGAACTACCTCAATATCTCCAAGGCCAAGGTCACACTTTGAGTTCAAAGGTAAAAAATGGCCCTAAATGATCTTGTCTGGGCCATAACTATGTTGTTCATTGTGTAATTTTAAAATCATTTGGCACATTTGTTTACCATTATTGGACGGTGTGTCATGGGAAAGAACTACCTCAATATCTCCAAGGTCAAGGTCACACTTTGAGTTCAAAGGTAAAAAATGGCCCTAAATGATCTTGTCTGGGCCATAACTATGTTGTTCATTGTGTAATTTTAAAATCATTTGGCACATTTGTTTACCATTATTGGACGGTGTGTCATGGGAAAGAATTATGTCGATATCTCCAAGGTCAAGGTCACACTTGGAGTTCAAAAGTCAAAAATGGCCTTTAATGAGCTTGTCCGGCAATAACTATGTCATTTATCATGAGATTTTTAAAATGACTCTTACATTAATTTTGTTCACAGTCATGTGAGGGCATGTCATGCGAAATAATTCAAGAGTTCAAAGGTCAAAATGGCCATAAATGATGATGGCATAATAAGTCTTAAAAATCACCATAAATTAAATTCTCTTGTTTTGTGCAGGCAACATGCTAAATAATCTATGTCAATGCGGCACGTGGGGGTATACGTCATGTCTGTGACAAAGCTCTAGTTATGATTTACTTTCATTTAAAAAAGTTCAGAAAATAGTTTGTTCATGTTGCATTAAATCAAAATTTTAGTTTATGTTTCCTTGGTATTGATAATTAAATAAGAACAGTGCGGGGATACATGCAGTCAAACCATCAGTTTGTGTAAAGCACAGAAATGTTCCATATGCTAAGAAAAGAAGCTGAAGTAGTAACAAACTTCATGTGCCAGTGCTTTAACTGGGAACAGCTACCAGATCTTTACATTTTTATCCACAGCTGATAATAAATCAGTTACCATGGCAGCCGGCTGCTTCTGAAAAACTGAAAATTTGAGGCACCCACACAGGAAATTTCACATTTTCATTTTGATGGAGCTCTAAAACCAATATTTCTATATTCCATAGAATTTAATGTGGCATTTAAAACAGGTCACATACTGAACTTCCCAAGTTTATTCTTCCAGAATAAAACAACACAATCTAAGTTTAGAAAAGTACGAATATGAATGAAATTTTTGAGGAGGTGGCTAATCAAAGACACACAGGTTAAAAACCTTTTTATGTGTTGCATGCATGTGGTTGTCATTATACATTGTGCCCAGCAGGATCTAGAGTATTTTGGGCTGTAAGCACAGTAAAAAGTACAGGCGATTTTCATCTAGACCACTTGGTTTTAATCCTCTTTCTGGAAGCATGTGGTCACCATACTGGACAGGTGGGGTTATCTACGGGTACTCCAACTTCCCCCACAGCACAAGACCAAACCAAACTTGGAAAATTTTGCAGCTGTAATTACAAATTCAAGTAACTTAGTCAGGTAGGAGTGTTGGGGCACACGTGGGGCACAATCTGGGTACACACTCCGGGTACACACTCCGGGTACACACTCTGGGTACACAATCAGGGTACACACTCAGGGTACACACTCCGGGTACACACTCTGGGTACACACTCAGGGTACTCTGGGTACACACTCAGGGTACTCTGGGTACACACTCAGGGTACACACTCTGGGTACACACTCAGGGTACACACTCCAGGTACACACTCAGGGTACACACTCAGGGTACACACTCAGGGTACACACTCTGGGTATACACTAATGCTACCTCATATACTTCTAAATACACAGGAAAACTATCATAAGTGGTGGTGTTTGGTTCTAGCATTAACCATTTCCCTCTCAGAAGCAAAGTGAAAATGGCTATGTGCAAACAGCATAAAACCAGAACAGCCTGTGAGTAACTCTCAGCCTGTTCAGGTTTTATGCTGTTTGCTGCTCATCAGTATGTAAGGGTTGGAGATGAAGCCTTGAAAACTTGAATCTAGTGAAAAAGATCTTTAAAGTGATATTATGGGCATTTTTCACTGTTGAATTGAGCTGAAAAGAATAAACAGGCCAAAAGAATAAGTTAATATGTGGTAACTGACCATTTATCTACAACTAACCTTGCTACCAGCTGTTTATAAAGAAATATATATTATTTTCGATATTTTACATGACTCGCCCTGTCCTCTAAGCTGATATGATCCGTAAAACAAAATTGTGTCTTTGTGTCGTATGAACGAATCTGCATAAAAACTACATTTAGACTCACATCTTACATCGAATCATTTCTGTCGTCAGTTGTCAAAACGAAAGTAAGGTTGATTTTCAAATGGATTATTTTTCTCTCTCCGGGATATTGTTTTAGTATGTTGATGCTGCATTAACAAATAAGTGTTTATGAAGTGAAAACACCAAAAATAAACAAAAGTTGCAATAGACACCTATATACTGTTAGATGCCCATAATATCACTTTAATTGAATTAAACTTTCTAAGGGACAACAAGTGTATGAAAGTATCTAAGTGGTAAAGCGTTAAACCATCAAAATAATACCAGTAGAACTAAGCTAGGCTTGCATCCGCCTGTTCTCTTGGCCTGTATATCATGCCAGTTATCAGGCCAACAGATTCTCCTAGGGATACAGCCCGCTGCCCTTCTATCTGCCAACTGAGATAGCAGCTTTCAGGCCCAGATAAGAGCCATAGATTAAACACACATTTCTGTTGATTACACAGATTATACCGGTTTTCATGTTTTTCATTCTTGCTTTCTCTGCAGATTGCGAACATTAACCTCTGGCAAGGTTAAATTGTCTTCAAGTGTATTCATGCTACTGTTTAACCCATTTATGCCTAGCATCTAGAAAAAAGGCTTTGGCAAACAGCGTAGACCCAGATGAGACGCCGCATGATGTGGCGTCTCATCTGATTCTGCCTCTTTTGCTTAAAGGTATTTCTATACGAAATATTCTAAAAAAATAGAAAAAAATATACTAAACATCCCTAATTTTGGAAATAGATTGATCCAATTTTGAAGGATAGGAGAGTCCACTAGGTATAAATGGGTTAAGGATATGCTTCTGAAATTTTTTTTCCTACATTGTTATGATTGTTTTGTAAACTTTTACCATTCCAAACAAGAGATCTTGATTTTTTTTAAAGATAATGCAATCCTTAACTAGTGCATCGAAATAATATTAAATTTTAAGCAAATATTTTTTAAATTTAAGTCAAATGAATTTCCATATAATTAAATAATTACACTATAGATGTATTTTATTTTTATGCCCCCCTTAGAAGAAGAGGGGGTACATTGTTTTGCACATGTCGGTCGGTTGGTCGGTCCGACCACCAGATGGTTTCCGAATGATAAATCAAGAACGTTTAGGCCTAGGATCATGAAACTTCATAGGTACATTGATCATGACTGGCAGATGACCCCTATTGATTTTCAGGTCACTAGGTGAAGGTCACGGTGACTCGAAATAGAAAAATGGTTTCCGGATGATAACTCAAGAATGCTTAGGCCTAGCATCATGAAACTTCATAGGTACATTGATCATGACTGGCAGATGACCCCTATTGATTTTCAGGTCACTAGGTCAAAGGTCAAGGTCACAGTGAAACGAAACAGTAAAATGGTTTCTGGATGATAACTCAAGAATTCTTACACCTAGGATCATGAAACTTCATTCTAAGGTACATTGATAATGACTGGCAGATGACCACTATTGATTTTCAGGTCACTAGGTCAAAGGTCAAGGTCACGGTGACCGGAAATAGTAAAATGGTTTCCGGATGATAACTCAAGAACGTTTTATGCCTAGGATCATGAAACTTCATAGGTGCATTGATCATGATTCGCAGATGACCCCTATTGATTCTCAGGTGAAAGATCAAGGTCACTGTGACCCAAAATAGTAAAATGTTTTCTGGATAACAACTCCAGAACGCTTATTCCTAGGATCATGATACTTCATAGGTCAAAGGTCACAGTGACTTGAAACAGCTAAATGGTTTCCGGATAATAACTCAAGAATGCTTACGCCTAGGATCATGAAACTTCATAGGTACATTGATCATGACTAACAGATGACCCCTATTGATTTTCAGGTCACTAGGTGAAGGTCACAGTGACTCGAAATAGACAAATGATTTCCGTATGATAACTCAAGAACGCTTACGCTTAGGATCATTAAACTTCATAGGTACATTGATCATTACTGGCAGATGACTCCTATTGATTTTCAAGTCACTAGGTCAAAGGTCAAGGTCAAAGTGACAAAAAAGTTTTCACACAATGGCTGCCACTACAACTGACAGCCCATATGGGGGGTATGCATGTTTTACAAACAGCCCTTGTTTCTTCACGCATAGTTCCAACATTTGTCTTATGATAGCATGTTTAATATGCAACATGTTTTAGAAAGCTAGTATCAAAGTTCTAGTAGAATGACCAGATCAGGCATTTTCATCTGATGTGTTTAGTTGAATGCCATGTTATACCTATCATGTTTTCACTTTATGACGAGCCAGTGGTAAAAAGTTCTTAACCCATTTATGCCTAGCGTCTAGAAAAAAGGCCTTTGCAAACAGCGCTGACCCAGATGAGACGCCGCATGATTCGGGGTCTCATCTGGGTCTGCGCTCTTTGTTTAAAGAAATTTCTGTAAGAACTATTCTAAATACATGTATAGAAATAAATATATTAGACATCCCTCATTTTGGAAATTAAGCTGTGGACTGTGCGCAATACGTTCCTCTATTATTTAACTCAATAAATTAATACGCAGTCTACAACAATACCGGTCAGAACCGGTCAACGAGACAAAGCATAATCATAATGGTTGTGAAAACAAAGCAGAGGTGTAACAGTACATCTTATCGGCTTAGATAAACAATTAACACGGATTTGTCCCTGAAAGATCGATAGATTAACCACTTTTACCTCCTAGTGGTCGCTTAATACAAGATTCGGATATCAAAATACACACAAATCAGCGGTCGCTGGTCGCGTAAGACAAAAGTCGCTTAATACAATATCATTATATAGCGAAAAAGCTCCGTGGGATTTCAAAATGGTCGCATAAGACAAAGGTCGCTTAATACAAGTGGTCGCATCCACAAGATTGACTGTATAGAAATAAATATATTAGACATCCCTCATTTTGGAAATAAATTGATCCAATTTAGAAGGATTGGAGAGTCCACTAGGCATAAATGGGTTAATTTTCTAATTATCCCCACGCTTTTTGGAGAAAAAGTGGGGATTATGTGGTTATCTCCGCCGTCTGTCTGTCCTTCCATCCTGGCCACTATCTCCTCCTACACTATTAGCACTAGAACCTTGAAACTTACACACATGGACTAAGCTATGAGCATATGTGCGACTGTGCACTATTTGGAATTTTGATCTGAGTCAAAAGTAATGGGGTTGGGGTGGGGCAGGGTCAGAGATTTTCTTGGAACCGCGATTCGAAAAAGGCTCATAACTACTGTGTTCCTTCAGATATTGCTTTCATATTTAGTATGCATGTGTATCCGGACAACACCTTTCCATGCGCATACAATTTTTGAACTTAGGGTCCGCGTTCAGGTTTCTAAATCTGCAACCGTGATTTAAAAAAATGCTCATAACGTCTGTGTCCCTTTAGACATTGTTTTCATGTTTGGTACTCATGTGTATCTAGACAAGACCTTTCAATGCACATATTTTTTTTTACCCCTGTGACCTTGACCTTAGGGTCCGCGTTTAGATTTTGGAAATCTATTATGTGGTTATCTCCGCCATCTGTCCGTCCGTCCCTGCCACATTTTCCTCCTACACTATTAGCACTAGAACCTTGAAACTTACACACATGGAAGCCATGAGCATATGTGTGACAGTGCACTATTTGGAATTTTGATGTTACCCCTGGGTCAAAAGTTATGGGAGTTGGGGTGGGGCCGGGTCAGAGATTTTCACTCATTTGTTTAGGTTATTTCACATTCACTTATTCATTTCCACACTGATTTACTTCAAATTGATACTGAACATCTCTTATGAAAATACCGTCAATCTCAACTATGCATGGCCCCATTACCAACCCTGGTGCGCCCCTATGTCAAACATGCGGCGTGGGGATAGGCGTCGGCCACTGTCCTGCCATTTCTAGTTAGTTATAAAATTGTCATGTCACCACATTGTCAAGCTGATGGGAAATGATCATGTCTCCACATTATATTCTTATATGCCCAGCTGTCGGTAAATGACACAGTATTTCCATTATGTCAAGTAACTATGCAAATGGTCATGTTTTCCTATAATGTCAAGTTCATAGTAAATCAGCTTGTCACTGCAATTGTCAGATTGCTAGAAAATGGACATGTCTGATCATAATGTCAAGGCCAAGGGTAATAAAGATGTCCTGTTTGAATGTTCAGTTGTTATCCCCTGCCAAAGGCGGAGGAATATAGACTTGGCCTTGTCCGTCAGTATATCTGTCAGTCCGTCAGTCTTTAAGTCCGTCTGTCACAAAACTTTTTAGGGCTATATCAGAACCTATATAAGATATTACCATGAAACTTCATGGGTCTATAGATATCAATAAGGACAAGTGCCATGCTCAAGAACCATAACCCTGCACTTTCTTTAATAAAGTTGTTATCCTTTTTTGTATGATGAAGCTTTTCAGAGCTATATCTCAGATACCTTGAAGATTTCAACATGAAAATTCATGGATGAATTCAAATTATTGAGAAGTGCCATGCTAAAGAACCATAACCCTTCACTTTCTTAAATAAGAGTTATTGCTCTTTGTTGTTTTTGTATGCTGGAACTTTTCAGGGCTATATGCCAGATACGATACAACATTTCATCAAGAAACTGCATGGGTGTTATAGATATCAATGAGGAAAATTGCAATTTATAAAAACAATAACCCAACACTTAATTGCTACCTGTTCATTATTACCCTGCACTCAATGATTATACTGTATATCAAGGGATTTGCACCGATCCATAAATAAAGTTTATCTGGCAAGGGATATCAATTCAATGAATTTGCTTGTTTATAAATGTTGTTTAAGCTGAAAGTCAGAAAAAAAAACTAATAAATGTTGGATGCACTGGGTCAAAAAGCACATTACCTCATTGCCAGGCTTTCCACTCCAATCATTATCAACTATGGTGCTCTACCTGTGGAGTCCCCCTGGGCTGGTAGAGTGCCTGGATGGAGAACAACTCCAGCTTCTGGAGGTCATCCTGTCCTGTTGTGACAAGCCAACTACAAGCCAACTAAGATAGCCTCATCTGCTAAAGTTGGGCAAAGGAGACCAAGGTGATGCATTGAAGCAGTGTAAAGGACCTGAAGCCCATGCCATCTTTGCGTGGAGAGCCATTGTGTTTGTCTGAGCATTGACAAGAAAAATAAAGACCCACCCATTAATCAATCAATTTATTTGCTACATTCATACTGAGCCCAGAAGTAACCAATATCTTTAGCCTTCAGGCATGATGTGTATTTTGACTGCGGGTCAACTTTCATAGGTGTGGGTTTATCATCGGCTTTCAAGGAGGCTCATGATAATCAAGGAAGGAACTTAATGTGGTTTTGCTTTCCCATGAAGTACCCCAAATGTAGACTATGGGATGATTGTTGAGATTTAATAAGCCATGAAAAGGTATATTGAGTGCCAAGAAAACCCATTAAATACTGACCTTGGTTGGCCATTTATCTTTGGTTGAATCATATGTCTGTTGTGGTATTGCCTATGCCCTTGATAGAGTTCACCTTTGGTGTAATTCTGGAAACTAATGTGAACATTTAAAACATAAAAACGTTTTGTGTGTTGTTTGTTTAATGCAATTAATGATGTTTCTTTTGCTAACATTTAATAACAATTAAGAATTTTTTTTTTCACCAGCAAGATTGTTAAGGTCACTAAGACAATGTATTTTTAAATACTTTTGAAGCAGTATTACTTTGATATTATAAAACATTAGAAAATAAACCTGACTAGGTATTTTGAAACCAAATGTATAAATTATAATCTTTATTGTCAGATTATTATTCAAACATTTTCTTTCGAGCCCTGAATTAATTCTATATTAACTCTAATAAAAACAATTTGAAATGTGTTTTATTTGGGCAAAAAGGCTTTTTAAGTGCAACATATACGCTCATCTATCATTTAAAATCCATGTCAGCATGTACATGATAAGCCTCTGAAAAGATTAATGTTTCATAACACTCCATGATAAAACTGGAAATCTCAATGATATTATTTTTAACTGATTGGATTTTTTCCAAAGCTTGGCAATTTTAACCCATTCATGCCTAGCGTCCTGAAAAAAGGACATTGCAAACAGCATAAACCCAGATGAGACGCCACATGATGCGGCGTCTCATCTGGGTCTACGCTGTTTGCTTAAAGGAATTTCTGTAAGAATTGTTCTTAATATAGAAATAAATATACTAGACATCCCTAATTTTGAAAATAAATTGATCCAATTTAGAAGGATGGGAGAGTTCACTAGGCATAAATGGGTTAATCCACAATAAGTGAATCCCAGACCCGTTGATATAATTCCACTATAAATGTGTATTGATAACACCCAGCAGTTGGATTCAATTGATGTCTCGGAACTCATCTGCACTTGATAATTATTGTGCAGCCATTTTTCAGTAATATTTATGTTAACCCTTTACCACTTAGATACGTATTTTCACGCATGTGTAGTTCCTTTGATAGTTATATTTATATTTAGACCTTTCTTACTAGATTCAAGTTTTAAAGGCTTCATTTCCAACCCTTAGATACTGATGAGCAGCAAAAAGCAAAAAACCTGAACAGACTGTGAGTTACTCGCAGGCTGCTGTGGTTTTATGCTGTTTGCACATAGCCATTTTCACTTTGCTTATAAGTGTGAAAATGTTATGGTATATTTTCATTTTCTCTTGTACAATTGCTTTTCACAAATTCATGGTATCACATGTTCATAATTACAATTTGCTGAATTGATTATTTTTATTCATGTTAAGTATGAAAATCATCCCATATCGTATTTTCATTAGCAACTAAATTACTGTACAATTTATTGCAAGCATCTGCCAGATACAGCAATATTGTATTCATTTTTTTCACGTCTCTGATGTGCCTGAGTTCATTTATGCATTAACTTAACTCATTTCATCGTTAGGATACAGCATTTTTGCTTTAAAATCTGTTTTCGTTCCTGTTCTGGTTATCAACCTTGGAATCATAAACCAGAAGAAATTAGTGGGCTGTACACTCATCCTTTCACAAGTTGCATAAGGAAAATCAAAGCGCTGAGGGCATACTTGTAAATGACAAGTCATCAGGTGGTACTTTAAGCTAGTGCAATCATTTCTTTTAAATAGCAATGTTCTAATATAATATGTTTCTATGTAATGTTCTTTGTGTCTACGATCGAATGCTTGTCTTTTCGATTGTGCTGAAGACAGACAATGAAAAACTTCAAAGGGAACGAAACTTGGTAAATAATTGAACACGATGTGCCATTTTTATTATATTCTAAATGACATCAGTTCATTTTAGTGACTACATTAGCCGAATGTTACTGGAGGTGTCTCTGTGAGCATCAGAGGCATGCTCTTAACACTTTCCCTCTCTGAAGCAAAGTGAAAATGGCTTTATGCAAACAGCATAAAACCAGAACAGCCTGCAAGTTACTCTCGCAGTCTGTTCCGGTTTTATACTGTTTGATGCTCATCAGTATCTAAGGGCTGGAAATGAAGCCTTTAAAACTTGAATCTAGTAAGAAAGGTCTTCAATTAAATTTATTCTAAGGGAATACACATGTGTGAAAATACGTATCTATTAAAGAGGTAAAGGGTTAAGTTTATAAAGACAATAATAATGACTTTGGGTGAATGAATTACAATTCTGCCCATTGAAAAACATGCCTGCCAGCGTTTGGACTGATTTTTTTAAACATAATTTGGGAATCTTGTGAGCACTTACTGCTTAGAACAGTTTCGTTACTTGCAAGAGTCTTAGGTTAGCCCTTAGGATATTAAGCTCTCTTAAATTTTGGTGTGGATGGGTAAGAGTTGAATCTTAGGCAAGCACTACAGCATTCGGTCCTCTTGTTTGTTGTTGTGTTTGCGTTGTTGGGTGGGAAATTTTTTCAGATCAGCCCAAGGGCTTCTCTCTCTCGCTCTTGATTATTGTTTCATGTGTTGGTGGAGGTTTAGTCTTAGGTGTATTTGTGGATGGGTGGGAGCATAGTCTCAGGTGAGGGCTTAAGGCCTTTAGCTCTTGTGTTTGTTTTTGTGTATTGATTAATGATCGGGGGAATATTGTTTTGGTCTGTCTGTCTATCTGCCTGTCTATCTGCCTGTATATCTGTCTGTCTGTCTGTCTGTCTGTCTGTCTGTCTGTCTGTCTGTCTGTCTGTCTGTGTGTCTGTCTGTCTGTCTGTGTGTCTGTGTGTCTGTCTGTCTGTCTGTCTGTCTGTCTGTCTGTCTGTCTGTCTGTCTGTCTGTCTGTCTGTCTGTCTGTCTGTGTGTCTGTCTGTCTGTCTGTCTGTCTGTCTGTCTGTCTGTCTGTCTGTCTGTCTGTCTGTCTGTCTGTCTGTCTGTCTGTCTGTCATTATAGGTGTGTCTCTCTGTCCCAAACCTTTAACATTGCTCATAAAATGAAAAATCTTTGGTGTATGTTCTTTAAACTTCAACTATGCATGCATCTCATGGAGATCTACAATCAAACATGATTTGAGGACACTAGGTCAAAGGTCAAGGTCACTGTGACCTTAACATTTAAAATATAATCTTGTTTCTAAAATAGCTGCAGTGCGGCTTCAAGGCGCAGTAGGGGGCACATCTCTTGTCATCAAGTAACGTGGCCTTACTAGATTTGTCAAATGTCCATGTCAAAATTGTGAAATGGCCGTTCGGCCATTCTCTAAGAAGGAAAAAAGCCCTGATCTTAAAGGCTATTTCTTGTGCAAAGCATGCTGTTATCTTAATTGTAAATAATTTCAAAACATATTCATGCTTCACAGTGGTGCTTCAGACAAATTTCAATACAACCACCGTACCAGCTAACTTCAACATTTCTTTAATTGGTTTCCAGTACACATAAGTATGTATCTTTAACATGACATGGCAGTGAGAGTGAAAGATGTGTGGTAAATTACATTTAAAATGTATTGCTATGAAGTCAATCAAGAGGAACTTATTCAGAAATACCATGCAATCTTAATGAACTGCTATTCCAAGCAAACCACTCTCCCAGTACTCTCAGTCAACAAGGATGTGTGTTAACCCTCTTGTTTTATTGTAGCTGTCCAAATGTTTTGACCTAGATTGTTTCCATTATTGTATGCATTAAGACCATTGACCGCAAATGAAATTGAACACATTGTTGTATTTAGGCAAAGTAACAACAACAGTTTCATGTATATCCTTAACTGTATTATATTACTTACATACTGGTTTAAATAAACAGGCAAGCAAACATTAGTAGTGACCATGATTTAGTAAGTTAGTCCTCGACATCATCAAGCTGAAGTTAAATAAGTTAAAGAAGAGGCGCAATACCAAGGACCGCTTCATTAGATTTGACTGAAACTGAACAATGCCTACAAAGCAGAGGCAGTCAAAGTACATATAAGTTGCAAGGTTGCAGCCCAGAACATCTTTGACAATGGGACACATAAACAACATCAATTAAGTCCTTCTGTCATTGGCCAAAGAAGTTCTATGAAGAGAGAAAAACCCATGTGTGATGACCGAGATCATGGACCTAAAAAGAAGAGAGCTGAGGCATGAGAAGTACACCAGCCTGGACTCTCGGACAGAATACCAGAAAGAGAACAGGGAGGTGAGAATGAAAATGAAACAGGCAAATGAGAAATTGTCTTAGGACAATTTTAGCAATATTGACAAGGCATGACCATAGACATCAGTAAGGAGACCTTCAAGACCCTCATGAATATCATTCAGCCCAAGGCCAGTGTTATAGCAGACAATGATAGGGACCTTCTGACCAAGAGTGCTACAAGCTTAAACAGATGGACCAAATACTGCAACAACCTATGTAACTACTTTAACCAGAGCCCAGTCATTTAAAAACGATCACGCACTTGGCGGGGAAGACTACTTGTCCACTTGTAAAGTCTGGCCAAAGCTGGGGTCGTATTGGCCCCTTAGCAGTACTGATGTCATTATTGGACTGGGTTGCTGCCAAGTCTTGAAGCTAGACACCTCCTCCAGCTTCTCGCTGTTTATGGTGCTAACTGCACTGGTGTTGTTCGTGCTGTTCATTATGGTATCCGACTTTTCAATGGTGACCTCTATCTGTTTTGCTCTTGCAAAGAGTCTATTGGTAAGGTCTTGGAGCTCACTGCTAGTTCCACCAATAAGGCGAATGTAATCAGCAAATCTCAAGTTGTAAATGGTTATTCCATCAACGAAGATTGGGCTGTTACCAGTAGTGGTCTTTCAGGGTCTCCTGTATTATCTTCTTTAGGAAAAGGTTAAACAAGACGGTCCAGAGCAGACATACATTTCGGACGTCCACTGTATTCTGAAGAATTCACCTATCTATCAATTGAGAAGTACTGTGCTGTTGGCGTTTTCGTAGAGTTATTGGATATCTTGCACCAACATTTGACAATTTTGACAATTCCCCCCCCCACCCCCCCTGAATCTGCCATAGGCCATCATGTCACTTTGCCCAGACCTGACAGTATAATTCTCTTCTGCCAACGGTTTGTTTTGCTTTTAATTACTTGAAAATGATGCCTAATATGACTATGCTGGGTTGGATGAGGAGGCTGATGCTGGATAATTCTGGCATATCTTAAAGTTGCCCTTGTTTGGTATGGTGATGACCGGAGCCTGGATCCATCCCAGGGGCCTGCTCTTCTCCTACCAGATCATGACTGGCAAGTTCTGCATATCTGCCTTGCTTTATCAGATGAAATAGGCCAAAGAGAAGTGGAATGATGGGCAGTGTAACAACATTGACAACACGATTACCACGGGCAGCAGTAACAAGAAATATCTTTAAAAAAGATATACGGCGTAAATAGTTTAATGAATGAGATCAAGGATAGCGAATGTCTTTTTCTGTGCAGTTCTTAGCTGCATCACACGCAGTACGGGATGTTACGGGGAGTTTTCGCGGCTTATTTTACATTATAACATATTGCTGGTCATAAACCTATAGATACAAAACAGAAAACCAAAAGAAGAATGGAAGTGAAATTTAAACATATGAGTCAACCGGCCACACGAGAAGTATCCGTATTTATAGGCGCGTTCTTCGAACAAACCTGTTTTAGTGGTTTGTCGGGCATTGCTATTTGATTCGATTATTAACAGTATCAATTATCATCGTGCTAATGCTTAAAGTAATATTATGGGCATTTTGCACTGTTGAATTGAGCTGAAAAGAATTAACAGGTCAAAATAGTTAGTTAAAATGTGGTTACTGATTAATTATCTGCAACTCACCTTGCTACCAGTTGTTTATAAAAATATATTTTATATTCGATATTCTTACGTGACCCACCCAGTCCTGTAAGCTGAAATGATCCGTAAAACAATTTCGTGTCTTTGTGTCGTATGAACAAATCTGCACTAAAACTAAATTTAGGTTCAACTCGTAAACGCATGATCAGTTGTCAAACGAAAGTACGGTTGATATTCAAATGCATTATTTTTCTCTTTCTGGTATATTGTTTTAGTATGATGATGCTGCATTAATTAATATAAGTGTATATGAAGTAGAAACATCAAAAATAATCAACGGTTGCGATAGACACCTATAAACTGTTACATGCTCATAATATCACTTTAGTACATTAGGCAATATGGACGAATAATTATTGTTAAATTTATCAACAATAATATTTATCATTATATTGTTGAAAACACATTAAGAATCTATTATTTACATACCATAATTATATTGCTGAATATCTTCATTTAACATATTTCTGGTCTAAAGAAAATTCCAGGTCCCCTAGTTCACAGATAGCGTCTGTATTATATAACGATTATTTTACTGGCCGCCAACTCCGGTGATGACCTGTATATAAACTCTGAATGTCCGCGAATTGACCCGATATACCTCGCGGGTTGAAATGCAATGCTTTAAAGTGAGGCCTCGCTTCCATTGCTCTTTATACTTTTACATGTTAACATGTTGACAGGAATAAGGAAGTAAGTACTAAATATGAGAACATAGCCTTTTAAGTATAAACTCTCTTGCGCTGGTAATACTCTGAAAATAAAAGGTGTACGCACAAACTGTATTGGGTAGCAGTACACGGTAGGAAGCAGAAATATGCGAATTGGCCCCGGTCAAAAAGTGAAATATTGGGAAAGGGTAGGTTTCCATGTCAAATTTGAGGGTGATAGGTCTTATTGTATCCCCAAATTGCATTAAATCCTGAGAATATGACCATTTTCAAATGCGAAACTGTGGGGTCATGACCTCTTGTTGTTGTTGTGTTCTTTGTTACTCAGGAAGGAAAACTGCGGTAGGCATATTGTATTTTGGGTTCTTTTTAAGCTGGAATCGCTAGTAGGGTCACGCTGTGAATTATTGCGCGAAAACCACCTGGATACCTGGTATTTATTCATGGTTTGATGGGTTGTGCTATGTTTTGCGTGTAAAAATATCATTCCAAAAGCAGGCTATCATTACGTTTCATTCGTCCCCAGCCACTTTCGTACATGGTAAAAAGTTGATTTTGAAGCCCCTTTTTGCGGCCTTGTCATTCTTTCACTTTTGTCAATAGTATCACCTGTACAGGTTCCATATGCTCTTTTTTTTATCTTAAATGTAAGTTTCAGACTACTTGTGTGCAGTGAATGTGTTTTTATGATTGCAGGTTCATTGTTTTCTGAATTGAGCGTGGTGGAGATCAAGAAGGCGTCCGCGGCTCCGAGAGAGTGTGTGTCTACCGTGGTCTGCTACCTTAAGTGGTAAATGACAAATTTTTGTTTACACAGCCTGCCTGTGAAATGTATTTTTTTAAGCTTTTGTACTAACGTGCAGTGTGAAAATGGGCTTTGGAGAGCTTAGTTTTCACAATTTGGATGTAAATAACTGATCTGAAAAAGGGAGGTAATTCAAATATTAAAAAATGGCTATTTTCAGCTGGAATCCGAACAAAGCTCTTACAGTGATTTCGCTGTCCGACCTCCAGTTTGTTATTTTTTTATCACGTTACTCTTACTGTAACATGTTATTTTAGTGTTTCTCATGTTCTTATTGTCTTATGTATACTTGAACAGTTGTATTAATGTAAGAAAATGAGCCAAATAGACAAAAATCAAGAAAATTAGCACCCCGAAGGCTGAAAAATCAACTATTTTTCTCAAAAATTAGGTCCAGACATGTTGGGAAAGGTATCGGCGGTGCAAGTAAGATGTATATAAGCATGAGCAGAGTGTTTAAATGGTTTCCAAACGGTTCCAGGAGACATTTAAAGTGTGTCTCTCTTGGAACTCTGAAAGCATGAATTGTCAGTGAAATAGGAATAAAGTGTCACTTTGGGTTAAGTGTTTGGTGTGAAGAAAGACAGTTTTTTTGCAAAACAGTTGATTGAAAACAGTCTGTTTTTGTTAGGAATTGTCTAAAATACTAGAAATAGATGCTTAAACAGTTATGAAAAAGAGTACTTGGTGTCCTTAATTGGTAAATGACAAAAATAATGTACACAGTCGGCCTGTGAAATGTATTTTTTACAGATTTTTCACCACCGTCCAGTCAAAAAATGGGCTTGGCTGAGCTTAGTTTTCATAATTTGGATGTAAATAACTGATCTAAATAAGGGAGATGATTCAAATATTGAAAAATGGCTATTTATGTTCCCCAGACTATACTGGGGGACATATTGTGTTTGCCCTGTCTGTTGGTTTGTTCGTTGGTTTGTTTGTTAGCGTCAAACTTTTACATTTACCATAACTTATGCAAATATTAAAGATAGCAACTTGATATTTGGCATGCATGTGTATCTCATGGAGCTACACATTTTGAGTGGTAAAAGGTCAAGGTCAAAGTCATCCTTCAAGGTCAAAGTTCAAGGTCAAAGGTCAAATTTTGCAATATTGAAGATAGAAACTTGATATTTGGCATGCATGTGTACCTCATGGAGCTGCACATTTTGAGTGGTGAAAGGTCAAGGTCATCCGTCAAGGTCAAAGGTCAAGTACAAAGGTCATATATATGTGGTGGGTGTACATAGTGTTTCACAAACACATCTTGTTTCAGCTGGAATCAGAAAAAAAGCTCGTAACAGTGATATGGCTGTCCGACATCGAACTTGTTATTATTTTATCAGGTTATTCTTACTGTTTCATGTTATTTGAGTGTTTCTCATGTTCTTAGTGTCTTATGTATGCTAAAACAGTTGTATTAATGTAGGAGAAGGAGCAAAATAGACAAAAGTCAAGGAAATTGGCACTTCGCGGGCTGAAAAATCAACAATTTTTCTCAAAAATTAGGTCCAGACATGTTGGAAAAAGTATCTGCTGTTCAAGTAAGATGTATAAAAGCATGAGTAGAGTGTTTATAAAAGTGAAACATGTTTGAAAGGTGTCTAAAAGGTTCCAGGAGAGATTTAAAGAGTGTCTCACTCAGAACTCTGAATGCATGAATTCTCCGTGAAATAGGAGTAAAGTGTGCACTTTGGTTTAAGTGTTTGATATGAAGAAAGACAGTCTATTTCGCAGTACAGTTGAGTGAAAACAGTGTGTTTTTGTCAGGAATAGTCTACAATACTTGAAAAAGCTGCTTTTGCAGTAATGAAAAAGAATAATTGGTGTCCTTAAGGTAGCAGTACACGGTAGGAAGCAGAAATATGCGAATTGGCCCCGGTCAAAAAGTGAAATATTGGGAAAGGGTAGGTTTCCATGTCAAATTTGAGGGTGATAGGTCTTATTGTATCCCCAAATTGCATTAAATCCTGAGAATATGACCATTTTCAAATGCGAAACTGTGGGGTCATGACCTCTTGTTGTTGTTGTGTTCTTTGTTACTCAGGAAGGAAAACTGCGGTAGGCATATTGTATTTTGGGTTGTTTTTAAGCTGGAATCGCTAGTAGGGTCACGCTGTGAATTATTGCGCGAAAACCACCTGGATACCTGGTATTTATTCATGGTTTGATGGGTTGTGCTATGTTTTGCGTGTAAAAATATCATTCCAAAAGCAGGCTATCATTACGTTTCATTCGTCCCCAGCCACTTTCGTACATGGTAAAAAGTTGATTTTGAAGCCCTTTTTGCGGCCTTGTCATTCTTTCACTTTTGTCAATAGTATCACCTGTACAGGTTCCATATGCTCTTTTTTTATCTTAAATGTAAGTTTCAGACTACTTGTGTGCAGTGAATGTGTTTTTATGATTGCAGGTTCATTGTTTTCTGAATTGAGCGTGGTGGAGATCAAGAAGGCGTCCGCGGCTCCGAGAGAGTGTGTGTCTACCGTGGTCTGCTACCATTGATGTCGAGAATTGAGTGTAAAACTGTTCTATCTATTAAGCCTTTTCATTCGAGATAAAATTGTTTCATACAGTAAAACAGTGTTACAAAGACGCGGATATGTTTCCAATGTTCTGGTGGTATACTCAAATCAGCCAATGGAATAAATGAAGTGTATTCATTCGTACCTAGCCGCGGGAAATTTTATTGGAATTTTATTGGACACTTACAAAGGTCAGGCTAAGGTGAAAAGCTGGCTTATGCAGCTTACGCCAAAAAAGGCATACAGCCTTCAAGACCTTCACCAACACAAGTGAGCCTAATGCCATAGCAGATGCTAATGGGAGCCGCCTAAGAGAGAGGGCTTCAATATATAATAACTTGAAATATTTTTTTTTACTAAATGCTCGACAAATTTCACTCAGCAGCCTAAGAAAGATCATGAAAAAATATAAAGGGAGGCATTTTTTGCAATCAATTTTTGCAAACTTATGTCTGTTTGTCATTTGTCTTGTGTTGAGAAATATATGCGTACTTCATAAAATTATGACACTTTGTAATATTTTGCTTAAGTTCATGTAGTTAGTATATTAAGAGGATTTTTATTTATATTTTAATTAGATTAAATTTGACTGTGTCCAAATATGTGTCATGGGGGTCAGTGTCTGTGACATATCTAGTTCTGTATGATTAGGCTACAAGAAACACATACATATTAAGAGTATTGTATAATCACTTGTATGGATTCTTTATTTACTAATTGTTTTGTAATTTGTATTTTCCACATTTTTTCTCTTTTGTGTAGGCATTTTTATTTTATTTTTTCAATTTCAGTCTGAAGACCAGCATGGTACATTGTGATTTAATGGTTCAATACAGAGTCAAGAATGAACACTTCAACCACTAGTTAATAACAATCAGTGTTCTCAGTAACAAGGAAGATTTTAGGCTTGCAAGTTTATTCATAATGACAAATTGTAAACTGAAACTGAAAGACACACTTAACTAAACAATGATTTCATTGTTACTAACTACTTGGAAAAGTATTTTTAGTATTACCCATCATTGATTAAAGAGGTTTGTTTTTAGAAGATTCAATTCGTACTCTTATATGGCAAGCGGCTCGACGCATAATCCCAAAAAACTAGGTTTCTCATGAGGCATATGTGTAAAATGAAATAGAAAATAGAAATAGGTGTGAAACCGTGAATAATTCTCCCCAAGAGCATTTTTTGAACAATGTTCTGACAATGCTCAGTAATATTCTACGAAACGTTGATAGCGGAATGGGCCTCTTGTTCATGTTTCCGTGCATGGGTGTTCTTGAGGAATGAAATAAGTAAAGTAATCGGTCGACATTGGTCTGAAAACGTTAATAAAAAATTGAACTGTTTATGAAATACATCTTTAATTGTAAATATTATTTTGAGACTAAAAATTCAGATCAATCGTTACATAATACATTGTTATAGCATTAAATGAGTTTCAAATATTCAGTTCCCTTGTTCGGGCCTCAAACGACTGTACGGTACAGGGGGCCGTTTCATCAATAATTACGTATTTTTATACGATCGTAAATTATGTATCGAGATTAATGTAGTCGTTTACGATTTTACATAAACTCCGTTTCATCAACGAAATCGTAAATGCAACATACATAAAATACGACTACTTAAATATACGTATTTTGTGACCGAAAAAATAGTGACACAGTCTGAAAAATTGCATGACGTAATTTTCGCGCGTTCTGTCAGCTAAGGCAAACATCGCACAAAAAACATACTCCTATAAATATGAGGTCGATTTATGTCTAATTATTTGGACTAACAAAAACAATGCTAGTTGTGAATCGAAACAAAAACAAACACTGGAAAACGACGTGTAGACCGTGTGGAAGGCTACCGATTGCTGTTTGGTCGACTCTCCTTCCGTTACTAAACGCAAAAAGAAGTTATTTTGGATGGAGACGGTTGAAATGTGAGATGAGAACTTGTTGGTCATGAATGAAGACAGCTGAAATAATTCGCGTTCAGAATAAATCTGAACGCGAATTATTTCAGCCAAGTGTCTGCCAAAGCAAAAATCATCAAAAGACTCTTAAGGCGGCAATTGATATTACCCATGAATAAAAATGTATTGGTAAGATTAATTGTTTTGTTCTTTCATGCAGAAATGTGACTGTGGTGTTGATCAATTAACAGTTTAATAATATAATTTAATAGACACCAATCGGAATTCAGGCTGACAATAACAAGACATCATGGATTGAAAGTTTGTCAAGTCAGCATTTTTGTGTTCAATTATCAAATATTTTATTTCAATAAGGTATTAGATTCACATGACACAACATGTTTAGTAATTACAAATGTCATATCATTGAGAATGCTATTTGTTTGTCTGTTATATTATAGAGGATATTTGTTGGATTCGGTGGATTATCGTTTTTAATTCACGAGTGATGATATACAATGATATTTTCACAAGTGGCGCAGCCACGAGTGAAAATATATATTTTCTATGATCACGAGTGAATTAAAATCAATATTCAACCGAATCCAACAAATTTTCTTTTTATTTTATGCTTTTTTCGCAGTTTATATACATTGTTAAAGAGTTTTACTTAAGAATGTCGTTGGGATTATGTTGTCATTTTGTCAAATAAATGACGTCATTTCACAGTAAACAATGAAATTTATCGATAATTCTCACTGATAATTTTCATTGTTTGAAACAGTGAAATTATCCGTTTTAATCCACCGATATTTCTCTATAAACCACCGGAAAGCATTAAATAAATATCATTGTCCACAATAATTTATTATAGTGTTGATTCACAAGATGTAAATAATCAACATTGATTTATATTGCTTTCTCTGCAAAACTGTGTAACATGTAAAGATCACAAATGCAGTTTTCATTTCTTTGTTTTTCCAGAAAACAAAATGTTATTACTGGCTGAAGGACCAAAATTGAATGGACAGAGAACACGGTTGTCAAAACTCAAACAGAAGTTGTGTCACTCAGCTACATTAAAACATAAAACTGAAGGCAGAAGCAACAAATAGTAATTTTTTTTCTATAGATTATAGTAAAGCTGACTGCTAATTATTTCCTACAATGAAAATGTAACAATTTATGTTTTCAATTTAAAGCTGGGCTGTTTTCGGAAAAAAAACAAGGTATTGTCATAGCCAGCGTGTCGTGTCGTCCGCGTCATGCTCAAACCTTAACATTTTGTCAATGTATTGAACTTTGGCCATAAAATCAAAGTGCTTCCACCTATAACTTTGAAACTTCATATGCAGCTCCACCTTGACGAGTTCTACACACCTCACCCATATTTGGGTCACTAGGTCAAAGGTGAAGGTCACTGTGACCTTAAAATAATTCTGACAAGCTTTTATTTGTTTAAAAATGCACCCGTAGCCGAGCGTTCACACCTGTTATGCGGTGCTCTTGTTTTTCATTGTAGTTCTGTTTTATGGGGATAAAGTATTGCTGCATTTTTTCATTTAACTTTATTACTGGTAACCTATTTACCAGGGTATGAACTTGTGTGTCAAGGTATTTTTTATTTAATTCTTTTGACGTCAATGTTCTTAAAAAAGAAATTGGAATGTAGAGCATTAGTGTCACACACAAATGTTGAGTTTAAGTTCAGAAAGCTAGGTTAATTTTGCAATACAAAAACCAACTTTCAGAAACAAAACCAGGTCATGTAGGCATGCTAACTTATTATGACCATAGTGTCATATGTTGTGTATTTAATATTTAGTTCTGTTAAATGTATAAACTAGTAAATTTATCTGCTTGCAGCAACATGTGAAGAATGAAGCAACAGCGTAATAAAACTCGGGAGATGTTGATGGCGTCAAGGGAAAGATATGCCATTCAGAGGGACATAAGCAATAATCATGAGGAACTGGTTTCTCTTTAAAAAAATGAAATTCTAAATTGCTCAATTGTTTCTGGAACTTTTAATTGATTTTACATGTGATGGTGTTCAGTGAGTCTATGAAACTTATTATTACACATACTATCATGTAAGATATAAATTGTCATATGAATAATAATACCATGCCCAGTTAATATATTGTACTTCCTAATTAATAATAAATATTTGTGAATGTTCTTTGTGTTTTATTCATTGAAAACTAGTGTCATAGCAACTGTTATCAAATACCATAAACATTATTATCATAAACATTTCAATAAAAATACAAAAAAAATGCACAGGTAAACAACATTTTTTAACGGTAGATGACTAAATAATTGAACAGAGAATCATAAATGGGTAAAGTTTAGTAAATACATTCGGAAACAATCTAATATACTGGAAAACTTCTATTTTTTTATAACAATAATATCTTTATTTATAGACGGCACACTTATTATAATAAAGTACGGATACATTTACAAGCCCACTTTTTATGCCCCCCTTCAAAGAAGAGGGGGTATATTGTGTTGCTTGGTCGGTCTGTCCACCAGATGGTTTCCGGATAATAGATAACTCAAGAAAGCTTAGGCCTAGGATCATGAAACTTCATAGGTAGATTAATCATGACTGGCAGATGACCCCTATTGATTTTCAGGTCACTAGGTCAAAGGTCAAGGTCACAGTAAGTCGAAACAGTAAAATGATTTCCAGATGATGAATTAAGAATGCTTACGCCTAGGATCATGAAACTTCATAGGTACATTGATCATGACTTGCAGATGACCCCTATTGATTTTCAGGTCACTAGGTCAAATGTCAAGGTCACGGTGACTCAAAATATTAAAATGGTTTCCGGATGGTAACTCAAGAATGCTAACAGCTAGGATTATGAAACTGCATACGTACATTGATCATGTCTGGCAGATGACTCCTATTGATTTTCAGGTCACTGGGTCAAAGGTCAAGTTCACTGTGACAAAAAACGTATTCACACAATGACTGCCACTACAACTGACAGCCCAAATGGGGGGCATGCATGTTTTACTAACAGCCTTTGTTTTAATGTGGCTCTGAGAATGTTCATTACAGAGAACACCTTTTAGAGCGAAAGTCAGTGGGTAAAATATCACTTGAATAATTGTTAATGGGGAAAAGTACCTTGAGTATATGATCTTTTCTGGAGCTCAGATAACTGTTCAATATTCAAGGGACCTTTTCCAGTTTTGGTAAATTGACTAAATTAAAAAAAATAAGTTTAAGATTCGCAAACTTTTGTTGTAGTTATGATATTTGTGATGAAACAGTAATACTTAACATTTACAATGCTCTAAAATATCCATTATATGCATCTTTTGACGATTTAAAAACCTTAAAATTTTAAACCGTTGCAACTATCTGCTGCAACACTCGACGATTGAATAATTTGTAGAGTTCTGTTGTTGTCGTTATATTTTGTGACACGATGAGGATTGCTTATGTAAAGTGTAAAATACATCACTCATTGTATCAACATGGACGGACAAGTGGTCTTAGTGTGAGGCTTTTACTTCAGGGGTCAGTGTTTTGAGTCCTGTAGGAGTTACTTTTTATCTTTCTTTAGTTGTATTCTTTTTTTACTGGAGCTTTTTAGATCCAGTGTTTACATGTATCAATATAAAAGCGTTTAATGAAAAACTTAAATATCTGCCAAAATTTAGGAAAAGTTCCCTTTAAAATAAATATTAAATCAAGCACTTGGTAATACCTAACACATAACTTTTTTTATTGGTCTTAAGAACATTGGCATTTTTTTCTTTCACAAACCTATAACCTTGAAGTAAATATTAGACAAATTATGCATACACAATTATAAAACATGCAAACATCAGCTGTTGTAACTATTGTGTCTAGACGACCAGGAATACCAATCCTTCCAAATCAGCTATGACACAACTTTACGCCATTTGGCTGAGTAGTGTAGCTCTGCCTATTCAGAGAAGACTCAAGCCATCTATCACTTTATAACATTTATAACTATAAATTTTTAACATATTTTATGAAACAGTTTGATCAGCTGCTGCCTCTTATCACATGCTGCTCGATGTACTGGTGTGTTGTTCATAACTTCCGGTTCCATCATGTTTCCAACCAATTCCTCTATCAGTGGAATGTTTGAATCCAGACACAGGTTATGCAGGGGCATGTACACATTTGATATTTCACAGCACTTATTGGACTTGAAAGGCCAACATCCACCAGTGGCATGCAGATATCTAAACAAATATCAAAAGTATTTCTTTAACATAGACATTTGTCTAAGTGACTAAATTGTCCTGATACCATTAATTGAATTTCAATATAAATTATATATAATATATAGCCTACAAAACACTTTATTTGTGCCTGTATTCACTATTAATGCACAATATCATTTAAATGCACTAGTAAACAATATTTCATACATAGAGTCTGAGGGTAAGCAAAATGAATTTTTAAGATTTAAAATGAAATAAAATGAATAAATCATCAGTTTATTTAAACGGACATTTTTTTATGAAACATCATATTCACACATGCAAACAACCTTCAGTTATTATAAAAGTTAATTTACATATAAATTCTAAAATTTGATAATTAAAGTTGTACGTTATCAAGCTTTAGAAGTTACGTTTGATTTAAGACACTGTGAGGCACAAGAAAGAGATTGGCAACAATAGTTGTTTTTTTAAATACTGTGTGGTCAGTTGATCTCGCACTGATAAGACTTATATTTCACAACCTATATAATATGTTACCAATCTCGTGATTTCAACACTCCAAATGCCCTTTCTACTACCCACCCTCTACATAGATGGTCATTGTAGGCCTGTTCCGCAGCATGGGAGGGATGAGGTTAAGAGGTCATCAGGTTAGTCCTTAAAGGATACCCACTATCTCCCAGCAGATGACCCTCATCATTGGTGCTCAGATATTGCTGTAAAGTGAAATATTTTATTAGGCAGTTGCTTTGTCATTGATAAAACAGCAGTCCACAGTTAATATTGTTAGATTAAGGTAGGAAAGCATCTCAATAAGTTTCACAAAACTAGCTTAAGTATTATCAAATCACTATATTTTAGTTACCTAGATGAAATAATGTAACTTAAGACAATATTTAAAGATAATACTGATAGCTGCATTGGCTAACACATAAAAGAACAAAAGCTTGATCACACAGTGCTAATGGTGCTTATTGTGGTAGTTAATGATTTTTGCGCATGTACGTAACTAATTATTATTAGATGTCAAAGATGATAAGCATTACGCTTATTTCAACCTTTTATGGTATTTATCTGCTTTTATACCAAATTTAATGATAAGGTAATGAATCATAATACTGTATTTACATTTACCTCATGCTGGCGTCAGCAACAGCCTGCACATTAATGGCATGGAATCCTCAGTTAACATCTCCCTTGGCAATATGCAATATGCCAAAATCTATAAAAAATAAAAGTTATTCATTAACATGAAAGTGCTCATCATTTCATGTTCACATTACCAACACAAAAGGGAGGAATGCAGAAAAGGAGTAAATAAATAAAAAAGCCCCATCAATATGCACGAAATAAATTTTTTGGATGGGGGGGTGCATATTTATAGCACTGCTGAATTGAATTTGACAAATAAATAAATTGTAATCAAATGAAAACAATATAGAAACAAGGGCTGTTTGTAAAACATGCATGCCCCCCATATGGGCTCTAAGTTGTAGTGACAGCCATTTTGTAAACATGTTTTTTGTCACTGTGACCTTGACCTTTGACCTAGTGACCTGAAAATCAATAGGGGTCATCTGCCAGTCATGATCATTGTACCTATGAAGTTTCATGATCCTAGCCATAAGCTTTCCTGAGTTATCATCAGGAAACCATTTTACAATTTCGGTCAACTGTGACCTTGACCTTTGACCTAGTGACCTGAAAATCAATAGGGGTCATCTGCCAGTCACGATCAATGTACCTATCAAGTTTCATGATCCTAGAAATAAGCGTTCTTGAGTTATCATCTGGAAAACATTTTACTATTTCGGGTCACCGTGACCTTGACCTTTGACCTGTAAATCCACAGGGGTCATCTGCTAGTCATGATCAATCTACCTATGAAGTTTCATGATCCTAGGCATAAGGGTTCTTGAATTATCATCCGGAAACCATTTTACTATTTCGGGTCACAGTGACCTTGACCTTTGACCTAGTGACCTCAAAATCAATAGGGGTCATCTGTGAGTCATGATCAATGTACCTATGAAGTTTCATGATCCTAGGCTTAAGCGTTCTTGAGTTATCGTCTGACAACCACCTGGTGGACGGACCGACCGACAGACCGACCGACAGACCGACATGAGCAAAGCAATATACCCCCTCTTCTTCGAAGGGGGGCATAATAATTAAGGTAATTGTTCTGCAATTATTAATGACATAAGGTACAATCTACTTTACTCACGCTCGATTGGTTATTCACAGCTTGGGTACTACTTACATGTACCCCTGGTATCATTAAGCATACTTGCATGTACCTCGGGTAAGGTTAATATACTTAAACGTACCCGGTCCTTATTAGACTGTACCCGAGTTGTATTCCTGCCCAAAATTCGATGTGGTACAGTGCACTACAGATAAATGTAAAGCCATATTGTTTATCTAAATTAAACTTACCTTTTGAAAAAACTGCATCAACATGCTTTTTGAGTATAAATTTCGATGATATAAAGACTATTTGAGAAAAAAATGACATTAATGTGAACATAATTAAAAAAAATTAAGCCTACAACAACCCATTTAGCATTAAATTTCCGGCTATATTAAAGTATATTAACTGTAACAGGGTTAGCTCTACATGTAAGTATACTTAAAGAGTACCCGGGGTACAGGTAAGTAGTATCCGAGCTGACAATGACCAATCAGACAACATTGTAATCAAATGAGAACAATATAGAAACAATTAAGGTGATTTTTCTACAATTATTAAATACATAAGGTACCATTACTCAGCATCTACTTAACTCACCAATACAATAAACTTGTTTAAAAATAGCAAACACAAACAATATCATGATGTCATATTCATTTTCATGATCACGATTACAATTTCGAGGTAAAGTATTGTTCAATCATAACATTTAGAAGTAGAACAACTACAAGTTCAACATTAGCAGGGACGTAGATCTACGTCTCTGACATTAGCGGGTGGGGTAAATCAATCTGCACTTAAAGTCATCGATAAGTACACGTCGACACAAAATAGAATGAGTTTAACATAAAGTCATTTGTAAAGAAACACAACAATAAATGCTTAAACTAATACCGGTAATCATCGAATGCTTTTATTAAGAAAAGATACAAGAATTACTTATTCTTGCAATTACGATATATTGCATATATATAGAGAGAAATTGAGTGCTTTTCGGTGCTACTCGGTGCTTTTCGGTGATTTTATGGACCGCTTATTCTTCAACCATTTTGCAAAATTCGAGTTGTCAAATGCTAAGTAAACAAAGGGCAACTACTCTAAAGTTTTTGGGTTAAATGCTACTTATTTGCTTTTTGAAAATAAATACAATTTTATAATTATACTTGTTTAAATCAATGATTTCTTCGCCTTATTTACATACCTAAGCGACGGAATGAAAGGGATGAGCTCGCCGGCAAGTTGGTGCTATGTCTTCCCCGATCAAAACCAACAATCGCTCTATTCCGCCCTTACTTAGACGATATATCGAAGCAATGTTCTCATCTCTAATGTTTTCGAGAACAATTCTTCCCCTAAAAAGCCTTGGCATTGGTAATTTTTCGTCTCCTGTCATCGTGAATGACAAAAACGACCGCCATTACGTTAATTTACGGGTGCCCTTACCCAGTCGTATATTTATGTATGAAATTTATGTAATTTTAATTTACGATTTGCTTGATGAAACGCAATTTCATTGAAACATCGTAATTTATGTAAATCGTAATTTACAACTAGTCGTAAATCGTTGATGAAACGGCTCCCAGTTTTCTATTTTAAGTATGTCTGTGACTTACATGTAGGAAGCAATCATTATGGTATAAAATACAAGTTTTATCTCTATTGATTATGAGTAATAATGTATTATTCAATCGTAAGATATCGGCAACACTGCAAGAAAAACTTATGCGCTAAAGACTTTGCAAACATATTTCAATAACTTGAGATATCTGCAAAAATAAAGTTCTTAATGGCGTGTTTTCATTCTGTCCAGCCCGTGTGTAATCATATGTGAACCCCATTGATCCTGCGCCATGAATAATATGTGTCCCGTATTCCAAACGAGCAAGTTTACGCCGTCCGACGCGTAATTCTGAAAACCTAGGTTCTCTGAAAACCTAGGTTCTCTGAAAACCTAGGTTCTCAGAGAACCTAGGTTCTCAGAGAACCTATGGTTCCCAAATGAAAACCACGGATATGGCAAGCAGTTCGACGCATAATCCCAAGAAACTAGGTTTTTCATGAGAACCTAGGTTCTCATTTGAAAACTTGGGTTCTTGAAGCCATTTGCAATCTTCAAGCGAGAACCTAGGTTCTCATTCTGAGAACCTAGGTTCTCATGAGAAACCTAGGTTCTCATGAGAAACCTAGTTTCTAGGGATTATGCGTCAAACCGCTTGCCATACTCTTATGCAATTTTAAACAAGCTCCACAAGATACTTTGCAATTATTTGTAATTGGCAGACATAAATGGCTTGAGCAAATGTGTTGGTTTAAATTGTAGTATTAAGTGAATGTTAACAAGTTTACAATTCCACTGCAATTGACATAATCGTTTTTAATTTTGCATTAATTAATTATCATTCGACCTATTTTTTGTAGACAGAGTATGAAATTAAAGTGTGTTTTGCGATAAATCATGTGGTTATACTGCAATAAATCATGGAGCTATTCTGCAATCAAAACCTATAAATGGTGAAGTTTTTTAACCAGGTTTTCCGAAGGAAAAAACTGGTTATTAGATTGGCGAATGCGGGCGGGCTGGCTGGCTGGCGGGCTGGCGGGCTGGCGGGCTGGCGGAATAAGCTTGTCCGGGCCATAACTATGTCGTTCATTGTCAGATTTTAAAATCATTTGGCACATTTGTTCACCATCATTGGACGGTGTGTCGCGCGAAATAATTATGTCAGATATCTCCAAGGTCAAGGTCACACTTTGAGTTCAAAGGTCAAAAATGGCCATAAATGAGCTTGTCCGAGCCATAACTATGTCGTTCATCGTCAGATTTTAAAATCATTTGGCACATTTGTTCACCATCATTGGACGGTGTGTCGCGCGAAATAATTACATCGATATCTCCAAGGTCAAGGTCACACTTTGAGTTCAAAGGTCAAAAATGGCCATAAATGAGCTTGTCCTGGCCATAACTATGTCATTCATTGTGAGATTTTAAAATCATTTGGCACATTTGTTCACCATCATGGGACGGTGTGTCCTACGAAAGAATCACGTCAATATCTCCAATGTCAAGGTCGCCACGACTAAAAATAGATTTAAAAAAAAAAAAAAAACTTACAAAGGGGGTTAATTTTTTTTGGTCATTTCAAAAGTTCAGTTTGAGTTTTCTCCCTTTATCAGATTTTTTTTTCACAATGAAAACCTGGTTTTGTGACAATTTTGTCCCTTGTTATTTCATGATATTATGACATTATATATATATATAGTAAAAAATAAAAGAAAAGTAACAAATACTGACAGTCAAATAAATAAAATAATTTTATACATCCCGTTAACTGACAGTCAAATAAATAAAATAATTTTATACATCCCGTTAAGAAATAAATCCCTAAATACAACACACATTATTGTATCACTGTTATATGGCATAAAAACACAGTAAATAAAGTAAGTGATGTTTCAAGAAATCACAGTTATTATATTGAGATGAAAATCCCTTTTAGAGCTCTTCATTTGACTTAACTAGACCCTGGTGAGGTACCATCACTCTGTGACTGCACTTAACTGAGCCAGTGGTCGTTGTCAGGGGAAAGTTGCTACACATTGAATCTTTTTTGATGGTTGCTGAAAGCAAAAAATACAATTAACTATTGTTTAATCATTTTGTTAAGTCAATCTGAATGAAATGATCATATGGGATCTACTAAAATTACAACTTAAATAACGCAACATGGTTCACCAACTTGCTTCTCTTTATATTTTGCTTTTCACATTATAAAATAAATTTGACATTTTTTCAGATGAAGGTCATTTCATAGGGTGCTTTATAAAAAGAGAATTTGTTATGTTGATTTAGTTACAAACCACATTATATTTAGTTTTTGCTTCACACCTTTTAAGTGATAACAGCACCATTACTCTGTGACTGCACTTCTGATGTCGTTGTCAGGTGTAAGTTACTACACAATCTTTTTTGAAAATCTCGAAAGCAAAAAAAATACAATTAACTATTTTAAAATTACTTTGTTTAGCCAATCTGAATGAAGTGATCATATGGGATCTACTAAAATTACAACTTAAATCATACATGCCATACGTCCCGGATTGTCCGGGACAGTCCCGGAAATGAAGAACTTGTCCCGCTGTCCCGGAAATCTGTCAAATGTCCCGGAATTTACAAAATCCATATATACATGTACCTTATCTTAGGCTTAACTGCACCTCGAATCTGTGTATATCTCCAGAGTCTCCATGACAATGCCTACCCGAATAGGCAGACTACGCTACGTGTCAAAATCGATCAATTAACAGGGGTCCTGTTATCATATCGATTGTCTCATGTTCGCGGTCAAACCGAAAAGGCGGCATTGTTTAATTTGGTTGTTAATTGACTTTAATCTACTACGTCATTATTTCCCGCTGCGTAAGGGCAAAGGATAGTTGTTCACACATCGGAAGTCCAACATCGCTGAGTCAAAAATTAAAAGCAGTTTATGTTTGCACGTTTAACCGAAAAAGTTGAGTAAAAAAAGTACAAACAAGTGTTTAACTAATGTGTGACTGTCCGGATTTTAAGTTGACGATCTACCGGTACTGTTTTGTTGTATTTTTTTATTGTGATTGGTTGTATGTATTGTGAATTGATTTGAGTTGACGATCGAAAGGTACTGTATTGTTGTATTTTTTATTATATAAATGTTATAAATGAATAAAGGCGTATCAACAACTACGCGTTAAACACCGGTCTTAATAACAATAACGCCGTGACGTCACCATCTATGTTTAGAACGCTTACACTAAAAACAAGTGGCTTGTATCTAGTAATGGAAGTAGTAATGTTTAATTCGACGTTAATAGATCTTGACAAGTGTATTTCGGATAGGCTTTCGAACCTTTGCAATTAACGATGCGAAACAAAAAAAATCGTACCAAAAATGCATATGTCTATAAATATCGCTACATGTCCCGGAATATCGGCAAAAGTCCCGGACAATTTTACTCAATGTCCCGGAATTGGTCTGAAAAATTATGGCATGTATGCTTAAATAATGCAACACCTTTTAAGTGATAACAATCATAGCTGTTGTAAATATGTATTTGAAAAAAAGGCTTACATTTTGTGGCAGAGAAGTTATTCATAAATAAATCTAAGTATTGGTTACATTGCCCTTTCATTTGGTCACTTATTAGGCAATTAATTGTTACAACTATATGTTGGTTTTGTAAGATAGAGATACCTTTGACTGACTTATGTCTTTTATGTGAACTTACTGCAAAGATAATTGGTTTCATCATTTATTTTAAATGTTAATCACCCACCAAAACAGATTTTGTAACTGTTAAATTATATCATTAAATTAAACATAGCATTATAAGAAAACAATGCAAAGAAAAACAATACAAACCTGTTTAATAGTTCAAAGCATTTCCAAAACGGCCACTTCATAACTCACTGAATTCCACATTCTTATTAATTGTTTAAGAATGTTCATCAAAGTATTTTAGGATATTGTTAAAACTTCAATTTTAAAAAGTCCCATTGCTTTGAAACTTATATTTCAAGCAAGTAATACGTCCTGCATGGATCTATGTTTATGTGGCTTGTAATTGTGTTCCTTATATTATAAAAATGAATATATACAGACAAAACACAAGCTGGGTTCATTACATGTCCATTTAATTTAGTTTTCCCTCAACACTATAACTTTTAATGATTACATAATTGTAATACAATCTCTGGAAATAACTATGATAAACAGCTTATTTAAAGCGTCTCAGAGAAATCACAAAGGCGTCGCAAAGTTGTCAAAGCCCTGAAATAACAATAACAATATTCTACAATAATATAAATTGATACAGACTTACAATAACATTTAAGTATTTTATCATAAATAAATACTATGTTATTCATACATATCTAGTGGTCGTCAATATAAGGTCTCGCTATATTGTAACACAATACCACGAAAACTAACAATAGATCGACAACTTACAATAGATCGAACTAGCATTACATTTCCAATGCTAATCATCAAAATAATAAAAGATACAAATCTGAACTTGATAAAAATTACATCCAATAACATGACATACCAATTGTGGATTGGCCTCCTATGACAGCTTATGACCCCAGTCTTGACTGCAGATGATGCCCAGTGCTGTGACTGCAATATTAGCAATATGTGCAAGCATACAGAAAAGAAAGTGATCTTTGTTATGACTGTTAAATACAAAGAATTATGCTGCCATCATAAACAATACCAAGGTCAATGAAAACAACCATATTTAACTGATAAATACACTACCGACAAAAGCACTATTCAATGGCCATCTAGACTAGCGTATTACTAATAAATTTACATAGTAAAATTACAACATACCTTTATAGAAAACAGAATAAAAGTGAAAAACAACTGCTTCAACCAATATGGATGCCTGCTTTCCCGCAAATCGTGCTGAATGATACGCTTGCTTATATACCCTCATTATAATCTATTAGGGGTTACACCCAACTAGTTAAAGTTAAACCGGTTACATTTACACATTCAAATTTGGCTCCCAACCAATCAGAAGAGATTATACACATTCCAGCAAGCCAGTAAAAGATAGCCCCAGTTTCACATTACAAGTATCAAGCCGGCAGGATTTGTTTGTTAGGGGTTTATGATTATTTTCAAGTGAACTGTTACAGAGGTGTATACAAGCACTGACATTACAATGGTTTTTTTCATGGATAGTCAGAGGAAGGCAAACTAAACATTTAACCCCAGTGGAAATATAGTACCAATTTAAAGCAAAGCAGTTTTCATAAGTCAGGGGAGGGGGGGGGATTGAAAAACAATTTTCAATTTGCATTCAACCCTTAATCAAGTTTACTGTAAGAACCTTAATTCAAAGATATTTTATGACCATAGTAGATCTACATGTACTTTAAGTGTTTAAAGCTAAATTTTCATTACATACTCACATATTTTAATATTATGACATGTAATATATTATATATATACATGAATGGCAATTATTGTATGAATTGAACTGAACATAAATATTGTTTTTCTTGAATATTGTTTTTCTTGTATAGGGCAAATGTTTCTCATAATAAACATTTAGAAACTGGAATCAGAAGTCTATTTTTTTTATTATTTAAGTCCCATTTTGAAATTTTGTTTCAATAGTTTTCTAAGTCCAATATTCTGCCTTGCTTAATACTGCCAAGTACCAAAATTCTGTCTTGCTAAAATGCAGAGTGCTAAAAATCCGTCTTATAAAAATGAAAAGTATAAAATTCTGTTTGGTATAGTAATATGTACAGATAAAATTATGCTTCATTGAAATTCTGCTTAAAAAATCTGTACAGTTTTCCAGGCAGAGTCTGTGTCTGTGTCCTCTTTGTACAGAATAAATGAATTCTGTCTTGATTCTGGGCAGATTTTGTACAGACTCTGTACAGAATCTGCATATAATTTTCGTACAGGTGGTCAAAACTTACCACAGCCACTGGTCATATTATAAACTAATGTAGTAAATAACATGTTATTTCTTTTCTCTAAAACTGCTAGGCTATGGGTTGACATTTGGTTTGCAACATCATTTGATGGTCCTCTACACATTTTGACCAGATCATGCAACCTGAGATCCTGCACCTGCAGAGGTCAACATCAGACCCACTCCATGGTAACTTGTGTTGAAAATTGTTTCATATGTATATAGTAAACACTGTGAATCTGGTAAATTGTTAACATTAAGTTGACAGTGTTATCTTTTGTCACAGCAGCTGAGTATACATGTAGTGTTGAGGATTTTCCTACCATTCAATTGTGTGTATTCTTATTAAAAACTAAAGCAAGATATCATTATGGAAAGATACATGTAGCTTGTGTCTGTTAACTTGAAGAATTTGAGTAGTTCAAGGGTATTTATAATGATTTTCTAATATATAAACAAATTTGGTCTTTAAATGATAATTATGACCTTCTTTAGAGAAGTGTTGGTCGTTGTGCGTCTTTTTATCAGCCTCTCCTTTCCTTGCTGTGTATGTCACAAAAACAGGACTACACTTTCCCCGAGGCTTGTTGGCTCTACAACTTATTGCAATGAATGAGTATTGCTTGGCAGGAATGTTCTCCTTCATGAGACTTAGTGTTGTCCACAAGAGTCAGCTGTCAATGGTCAAAGTGCAGATAGCATTTAATTATCAAATTTGGCATTTATGCTCTTTAAACTAGATCATGATTGAAGGATTGAAGGATTTAAAAACATAATTCTAGTCTTTTTGAGAAAATCTGAATGAATTGGTGAGCGAGACACAACATCATTTCGTGGAAACCTTTGTTTCAAGGTCAAGTTGTTTTAATGCCTTCACAAAGTGGGAGGCATTAAATATAAAGAAGAGAAACTCCAGCTGCTGAAGCAGTATAATGAATTCTTATTATATACGATTAGTTGGTCCTTTATATATGGCAAGTGACCGATTGCCAAAACAGTACATAACAGCACAAAACAGCACAATACAAAACAACATAAACACACATAAGAATAAAGCTGGGGTCACCACATTGGAACGGTCAATGCAAAGCATTCAAGGTTTAAACCGGTTTTAGAGCGTTCAACCTCACACTTGGCCCAGCAATATTCATGATACATTTAAGTGTAAATAAAATTTTACCTCATAGCATTGTAACTCAAATTAAACAATAATAAAAGGGAATTAAAACGCATTCAATTTAATTACCATTTAATTACTCAATGGTAGGAGAGATACCAGAGCAAGAGAGTTACAACTTTTTGAGAAACGATGAAATAAAACTACAAACAAGTGTCTACTTCATTCCTTCTTTATAGAAAAAGATTTAAGAATATAGCGTCATGTAGTTAATATTTTAGATCATCATCTAAAGAAGCAGCAATTATGGGTGTAAAGGATCCATATTACATAGCTTGGTTGTTTATGTGAATGCTAAAAAATAAATCAAACAAGAAACGCCTGTCAGCGAGAAAATATAATTAAAATTGAACACTTTAAACGCTATGACATATGCATGTAGATTGAAATATTGAAAGTATGGAGTATGAAGAGATGATGTCACAAAAATCTATTATTCCCGGGAACAGAAAAAGAATATCGTATGACGTAATTGACAAGCCAAGATACAATGACGTGAACAAAATCCAGGGGCAGTGTTGTAATCTAAAAATAAAAATATTAAAGGGGCAGTACTGTAAAATTGAATTTCTTATATAACCAGCTTAGGTAATTAATTATTTAAGAATCAACCATATAAAATGGTTATTACATTATTGATTCCAAATTTTAAGAAAAGAAAGATATAGTGAATTGAAAAACAAACAAGCACGTGTTTTTAAGTATGTTAACATCATATCCTTTTGATAAAAATGAGTTTATTAAATTGAAAAGTTTAATAAATACATTTTCTTTAAGATATTAAAATTTGCGAACACGCTTCAAAACATCTCCATAAAATGATGGGTGGGAAATTCCATTAGTTAAATGCCATTTATTTTAAAGAAGCATTATATTTAGAAATTAAATCACCATACTTTGAGTGAAATTTAGCGAATTTACTTCTAAGATTATGATACAAAAAACCTTGTTTTAGTAATTTCTTCGTTAATATACGATTACAATCATTAAAATCTGTAATACAAGAACATGCTCTGGCATAACGTACCAACTGTGAAATGTAAATACCATAGGATGGACCTTTAGGGATGTTGCCATCTAGGAACGGAAAATTTACAATTTCAATGTAAAAGTCGTCCCGTTTGTCGTATAAACTAGTTTTAATCATATTATTATTTATGGTTAGATGTAAGTCTATATACGCACCATCTGTATTGGATTAACATGATTCATTTAAGACTAGGTCTTTTGGTAGATTTTGTGAATATATTGTTCAAAGAATGGGTTATCTAAATTAAGAATTGCACTTGTCAGTCAATCAGTTATAGACCATAATTATTTTGTTCCAAAGCTTATGTTTTAAACTCTTTTAATCGCTTTATGGATTTCTCTTTCATAGCTGAATGACCTTAATTTGTGAATTGTTGTGAAGGGAGACATTTTGGCAGCGACCAGTCCCCATATCTTGGTGTGATTAACTCCATTGTGTTTGGCCTATTTAACCCAAGTATTCGCTGTTGGAGGACCTTTAATTGTTAAGGTTGATAGTAAAAAAGTCTTTGAGATGAATAAGTTGTGGAGAACTATTGCCCTTTGTCATTTGTATAGCAAACAAAGCGTGTGCATGGGTCTACTGGGGCTGTGTGCTGGTTGGTCTGTCAATTGGTTTGTCACGCTGCACATGTGTACTGTGAGTCCCAAACTGATCTCTCAGTTTAATATTTTCATATATTTTGCTATATTATTTGCAGAGCTACATGCTGTTGAACTGAAGATTTTGGATACTTATACAATTGTAAATGTGCACTTTGTGTCATGAACTTATCTTTCAGTTTACTGTGATTCAACAAGAAACTTTTTAGATTATTTTTTTGGCCTGTCTGTCTGTCATTGTCTGTCTGACATTGTATGTGTCACAAACTTTAACCTTGGTCATACCCTTTGCAATTATTAATTAAAGACAATATTGAAAATAGCAACTTGATATTTGGCATGCATGTGTATCTCATGGAGCTGCACATTTTGTGTTGTGAAAGATTAAGGCTATCCTTCAAGGTCAAAGGTCAAATATATATGGCTTCAAAGTGGTGCAGTAGGGTGCATTGTGTTTCGCAAACACAGCTCTTGTTAACAAATTAATTCAAATTTCAAAATTAATCAATAAGACGATTGTGTTGGATATAGTTAGAATGATGATGTTATGAATAAGAAATTATTATTTTCACAATTATGAATAAAGCCACCGTATAGTCTTCATAAATTGCATTTTTGCCCCAAGTATTTGGGCAACACTGACTCTTGAACTATTCACTGTTTAACTTCAAGCAGTGAGATATTTCCCCTTTGCTTTTACACAACGGTTAAAACTACCTTCTTTATAAGGATGTAACAATTTGGTTTACTGTACCGGAGAAGCAGTATAAAAGGGCCACACACTCACAAAATGTCTACTTTTCAGTTGTATAATGGTGTGTCAACAGCAGAAAACAAAAACGATTATTTTCATAATATTTAAGTTTGTATTCAATATTTTCCAATGAAATCTGGCATACATATACTTAAGTATACAAACAACATGTATGTGTAATTTGGTGGTTGAAAGTTATATAGTTATTGAAATACAGAAAAAGTTTTTTGTTGACTGCTTGAAATTCAAATTTCCCTGTAAATGCTAAGCACCGCCCACTGGAAAGGTTATGAACTTCTCTCAGCCAATAGCTAGAGAATCACTCAAATCAAGTTAACATGTAAATACAGATGCAATGCTATACCAAATGGCTGTCTGCTCAAACACGTATTTCTATTTATAAACACTCTAATGTCAGCAGAAAATCACTGGCATATAAACCCAAACACATGTTTCTATTTATAAACACTCTAATGTCAGCAGGAAATCACTGGCATATAAACCCAGCCTGCTAGTTAATGCAGGTTAACATTTTACTACCGCATAATCAAGCAGTTGAGATTCGGCTGCTTACGTGGTATTGTGCATAGTTACTTTAATTGTTTAGTGACGGTAAAGCTTGAATGAGATTGGGCTTGAATTTGATTTAATTTTTGTGTTTGAATTTATTTCAGTGTTAAATTCTAGGGATGATTAACTTTTCAATCTTACTATATGTTTGTGTTTCATGGACCTTTTTCCAGAAATATACTTTTACTATTTAAACAAAAGTATTGTTAATTAAGACGCAAAATAATAAAATGGCAACAGGTTCAATGTCTTCGTTTCCAAAACGTTTGCGTATGGTTGAAGACTTTTGTTGCACATCTTGTTTAGAGCAGAATCTCACAAAAACTGCCGACATTTATTGTGATAAATGTTTGAGTTTTTTTTGTATAAAGTGTGTTAACCTCCATAGTCAGTTGTTTACAAAACATACAACATGCGGAAGGCGAGATATTCAGAAATGGCCAGTTCCAAAGGAGGTGGAGGATTTTCTCAGGATGTGTGAAGCACATGAGGATAAAACACTGACACAGTTTTGCCAAGACCACACTCAGCTGTGCTGCTCTGATTGTGTTGTAAAAACCCACAGGTATGAGACACATTTATATTCCTTTAGTTATAAATTACTAAGATACCAATACATTTGATTTTCAAAATTTTGAAATAAATGATTCATGCGTGTACCTGAGCCTTACAGAAGTACTTCCAGTAAAAGCGGGTGATTGTGTTTATAAATTCTCAAGCACATTTAATCTCAATATTGGCAAAATTTGGCTTTTAAAATGAGAAATCTTGATTATTCTGGATTATTTGGGAATAGACAGAAAATTTAAGTATTAAGAGATCAACATGTTATTTTTAACATCTTTTGCTTGTATCATTGTATTGGAGAATCCTTGTTTTTAAACTGTCATTTTGGACACAAACACTTTGTAAGAAAGATAATAATAGTGAATTGAAGTTGGAATTAAAGCTGCTCATAATCATTTGTGCATAAAATCTTGTCTAAAAATAAAAAGTTCACAGAAATTACTGTGTAGAGTACTAAAATTTCCGGCTGGTGGTATAAATTTCTACTACAAGATAGTCAATTTGGTTGTAGTCTTATGCTTTTCTGGAAGCCAGAGTACCCGGAGGAAATTATAACAATCTGTCTGCTAAGATGATCACAAACCCAATGTGCATGCCGCAATGGGGATTAAACTTACGTCACCAACTTTCGAAGCAAGTGTACCATCCATTGCATTGACCAGACAATCTGTCTCTTTATACACACACATTCATTTGTTTAGCTCTTAGCAGTACTTTATTTAAGGATCTATTAACCATAATGGGTTCTATATTGACATAAAAATATACATGCACACAGATTAAACATTTTCATTAAAATGTACCTCCCTTCAAATAAACATACTTATTATTTGTCACACGGTGCACTTACCATGCAATGAAAAATTATTTCCATTTTATAAAGAAAATTCTGGTGTGACCTTTGAAAGCTGTGTTGCTTGAATTGTACCAACCGCAACAAAAGGTATTTCACCAATAATTAGTGTGCTGTTTAAGAAATTTATATGTCACTTAAATGTGTAACAATTAAAATGAGAATTATGAATTGTCATATTCATATAACATTTACAACAACACAATCTTTAAGCACAAACTTGAGTACAAAGAATGAAGAACATTGTATTTTTAAATGAAGAAATGCATACAACACTTTGTACAGTTCAATAATCAAAAAGGCAACATATGGTTAAATAATGTATAGAGAAGAAGTGTGTCATCAACAATTTATGTCCATTTTACTCTTTTACGCTTATTATGAATTAACTTGATAACATACTTTTATATCACAACAATTTTTTTTTAAACTGTCATGTAATCCATACCCAACGTTTGTTTTGATTAATATATCATACATTCATATCAGGGATATTGCTACCCGTGTAATATGAGTGTTCGTTAATTATGTTCAAACGTTTTATGCAACATATGCTAATATATACTTTTTTTCTTGTGGTTTCCTTTTGATATGAAAAAGGTTAATGTTTTTTTTTCTTCATGGTTGTTTGTAAAAAAACAACAACAGAATAGTTATGAATAAGGATGAGTTAGATAATGTAGGTAGAAAGCATACTGGACTTGTTTATGAAAGTTTAATATGTTTCCATTTTTTGTTCAAATATATAAAGTGTATCATTGTTTAGGGCAATTTCTTTTTTAATTTGAATCTTCAATTTTAAATAATTGATAAAACAGTTCATGGTAGGTCTTTGTTTTCTGTATTTCATGCTGAATATATAATATTTCATTAATATATTATGTAATTCACAGCTATATCAACCTCTTGTATTTTGAAGGTAAATACTCCTTAACTGATTTCTAAGAGAGATAGTTTAATATTTAATTGTTGTTTTTCTAGAAAGGTTGACAATTGATTCCATAGAGATTGAATATGTTTACACTCCCAGAAAAGATGTTCCATTGTTTCAATATGTTCACTACACATATCACTTAGATTTGTGTTGGATAGGTTGCACTTAAAAAGTATTTTTTTCTGAGTCCACCAGTTTAGATCATGTTTTAGCATGTAACTTTTGAATTCTTGATGATTTTAATTTTACATGTGGTTATTATTTCCTAGTGATCAAACGATAATTCTGATACAGCTCTCATATGCCTTGGTGAAAGGTCAATGGCAGAATTCAAGGTCTTAGGAAATTAGTCACATGCTTTGAACGTTAGACAACCTTAAGGTTAACCAGAATTCATCTACGCATAATGTCTCTGAAGTTAAGTTTTTCCAATATTCAATAAATCTCTATGTATATCCCTTCTCGTAATAGTGTGTAAAACATGCGTTTAACATAAATTTTGCGTGTGTGTTACGTGGCTGTATTGGAACTGTGTTTTATGTGCGCTTTTTCTTACCAAGTGAGTTTTTACCAAAACCAACAAGAAACTTCTTCAAATATGACTATGTCATAAGGGGCGCTTTTATGTGGGTAACAACTGCGCTTTTAAGTGAGTTTATGTGTGGATTTGTATAAGTGCGTTTTTTGCTGGCATTCATGTGCTTTAAATGCGAGCTTTTGATAAGACAGTACTCATAAAAAGCGCACATTAAACACACTTAAAGCACAGTTTAAACCCACATAAATCATACATGTTGGTGAAATGTGCGCTTTTCGGCAAGTTATAATTGCGCTTAAGAGAGTTAAATTTGTGTTTTTTTTTTGATAGTCAGTTTTTTTTTAAAGCACACATTTAACTTGCTTATAGCGCAGTGCTAACCCACATAAAAGCCCACATTTAACGCACATGAAAGGTAGTCAAAACGCACTTATAAAAGCACGCATGTGCGTTAAAGGTGCATCTTTTGCCTTTACAAAGTTAATTAAATTGCATTATGTCAAAAGTTTTGAAAAGCAGATATGCAATTAAAATAAAATATAAATATACAAGTATATTTTAAATAATTACAAGATAATTAAATTGTACACTTTAATGTAATGCAAAAATTTACTTTTGTTTACATACATGAACACAATTTAATTTCAACAATGACAATTTGGTGAAAAATACATAATTAGATTATAAATAAACAATACATAATAGCATACTTATAATAACATTATATACATAGCAAAAATATTGACTCATGTTGAACAATCAATATACACACAAAAATGAGTCAAATAAATTTATATAATATGTTCGTTTGGTCTTTGAGGAGACGGAGCGCGGCTCTCATTTTCCTTTACCTCTGCCACATATTGGTGGAAAATCTTGGAACTATCTCTGTAATGAAGCATTGAATGGTATATGCTGATTTTTAGCTCGGCTGTTTTCGGAGAAAACCAGAGGTATTGTCATAGCCAGCTAATTGTCGCCCGCTGCCGGCGTCTTGCTTAAACCTTGATATTTTGTCAAGGTTTAGAACAACCTACAACATTGAAACTTCATATGTAGCTGCACATTGATGAGTTCTACATGCCAAACCCATTTTTGAGTCACAAGGTCAAAAGTTAAGGTCACTGTGACCTCTAAAAAATTCTGACAAGCTTTCATTTATTTAAAATTGCACCTGCAGCCGATTGGGCACCCATTATCCTTTACCCTTGTTATACTTTTCAATCACATTAGTGATACTATACTCTTAATATTAAAGTATATAAGCAGTTATTGTAAATAAAATAAGTACCTTCCTTAGATGAAATGAGAAAACCAATTTGTCAAAAGTACGCTTGTATATGGGGCATTGCTCAAGTTAAGATTTGATTAGAGTTAGACTGTGGACGTCATTCTCCTACTTGCCAACAACCTAGTGCAAGTGATTCCATAATACATGCACAGGTATGACATGTTTGTAAACTTGGCTTTTGATAAAAGGTAAGTTTGTATCATAATTGGTTTATTAAATTAATGTTAAATGTATGTGTATTGTTATCCCCATGCTTTTTGAAAAGCGTGGGGATATTGTGGTTATCTCCGCCGTTGGTCCGTCTGTCCGCCCGTCTGTCTGTCCATCCTTAGCAACCACTATCTCCTCCAACATTATAAGCACTAGAACCTTGAAACTTACACACATGGTAGCTATATGTGGGACCCTGCATTATTTGGAATTTTGATCTGACCCCTGGGTCAAAAGTGATGGGGATTGCGGCGGGGCCGGGTCAGAGATTTTCACTCATTTTTTTATGTTATTTTACATTAACTTCTTCATTTCTGCACCGATTTACTTCAAATTGATACTGAACCTCTCTTATGACAATACAGTCCATCTCAACTATGCATGGCCCCATTACCAACCCTGGGGCGCCCCGCCCACATAGACCACACCCACCCAAAATTGCCTTTTACTATAATTTCTTCTTTTCTACACTGATTCACTTCAAATTTATACTGAAATTCTCTTATGACAATACGGTCAATTTCAACTATGCATGACAATACAGTCAATCTCAACTATACATGGCCCCAGTACCAACCCTGAGGCACCCCACCCACAAAGGCCACACCCACCCAAAAATGCCTTTTACTATAACTTCTTCATTTCTACACCGATCCACTTCTAACTGGTACTGAACTTCTCTCATGACAATACAGTCAATCTCAACTATGCACCAACCCTGGGGTGCCCCGCCCAAATAGGCCACACCAACCCAAAATTGACTTGCTATAATTTATTCATTTCTACTCCGATTCACTTCTAATTGATACTGAACTATTCTTATGACAATACGGTCAATCTCAACTATGAATAGCCCCATTACCAACCCTGGGGCACCCCGCCCACATAGGCCACACCCACCCAAAACTGCCTTTTACTTAACTTCTTCATTTCTACACCGATTCACTTCTAATTGATACTGAACTTCTCTTATGGCAATACGGTCAATCTCAACTATACATGGCCCCATTACCAAACCTGGGGCGCCCCTGGGTCAAATATGCGGCGTCGGGATACGCATCGGCCTTTGCAGCGCCATTTCTAGTTTTAATTTGTAACACTCAATAGTTGACAGGTTCGCTGCAACGGGTGGCGTAGGGGGATGACAGTGCCAGGGTCCTGTGGTACAGGATAACACAGTGGTGGTGGCTCATTCTTTCTTGCCATTCTTGCGATGTTTTTCAACATGCAAGCACATTACATGCATGCATTTGGGATACAAAACAATAACATACACAAATTCGCTATTTTGTGCAAGGAAAAGGCTAAATAAGAAACTATATTGTGCATGCCACCTGTGCAGATTTTACTAATCTTAAACCAACTATATGTAATTTACAGTTGGCCAAGTGTTGTGGTACAGAAATATTGGCATACACCTGCAATGTGTGTTTACATTTTGGCAAAAATATTTAAAGTTCATTGAATATAAAACATGTGTAGTATTGGTCCATCATGAAAACTTAGCATTAAGACTACCTTGCTGTAACAAGCACTTTTCAAAAGTCCCACATCACGCTGGGTATGCGGATACTTTAAAACAGATGGCACTTCGATACCAGATAACAACAAAAGCCATGCGCGAGAGGTAAGTTCCTCATGTTTTTTTAAGTTATATCATAAAGATTAGTTTTTTTAGACAAGGCGTATGGTCGAGTTTATAAATGGTGTACCCTTTTTATATTGGAAAGTAAAAGATCATGAAAGAATGGTAGATTTTTCTCCCAAAAATAGAAAATTCGGTCGGAAAACAGTATGAACTGGATGAACAGTAAACATTTTTACAAAATAAAACTACTTGGAAATATTTCAAGAAATTATTTGAGTAATCATGTAGAGTAATCACTGTGCTTCAAATACTGAAATTTTGGTAGTATTCAATGAAATATAAAAGAAGAAAGAGCATGTTTTAATAGGTGGTATTCATGAAATTGTGGATACTTTGATTCCCAATATAGGGCACTTCGGATAACAGAGATTTTCAACAAATTGGGCACTCTAATAACCGAGTTTTATCTTCTACATGAAATGCATTTATGTATATTATGGCTATTCTTACCAAACATTTTGAAGTACGAATCAATTTCCATTGTCAAGCGCGACACATAATTACATACACATGTGAAATATAACCAATGGCGTTGTTCGTTTACAAAAATCTTATTCCTATTAATTTATATAATTAATATTGTAAGTGCAAATTTTAAATAGGATTGAAATGCTAATTTCTGCTTATATAATTATGTCACGTATATCCAAGTTCGTATGCAGAATGTTTTATGTTTAAATTGATAACAACGACGGGTATGCACAACTTTGACACCACTATCGTGTGATTAAATCTGTACCATAATTGCTATTTTTTAGCTCATCTACTTAAAAAAAAAAAAAGAGCTATTGTCATCACCTTGACGTCGGCGTCTGCATCGGCGTCAGCGTCCGGTTAAATTTTGCGTTTAGGTCCACTTTTCTCATAAAGTATCAATGCTATTGTATTCAAACTTGGTACACTTACTTACTATCATGAGGGGACTGGGCAGGCAAAGTTAGATAACTCTGGCTTGCATTTTGATAGAATTCTGTGCCCTTTTTATACTTAGAAAATTGAAAATTTTGGTTAAGTTTTGTGTTAAGTCCATTTTATTTCTTAAGTATCAAAGCTATTGCTTTCATACTTGCAACACTTACTAACTATCATAAGGGGACTGTGCAGGCAAAGTTATGTAACTCTGACTGGCATTTTGACAGAATTATGTGCCCTTGTTTTACTTAGAAAAATGAAAATTTGGTTAAGTTTTGTGTTAAGGTTCACTTTATTCCTACAGTATCAAAGCTATTGCTTTCATACTTGCAACACTTACTAACTATCGTAAGGGGACTGTGCAGGCAAAGTTATGTAACTCTGACTGGCATTTTGACGGAATTATGGGCCCTTTATACTTGAAAATTTGGTTAAGTTTTGTGTTTTGGTCCACTTTACCCCTAAAGTATCATAGATACAGTGTATTGCTTTCATACTTGGAACACTCGCAAACTATCATAAGGGGACATTAAAGGACAAGTTGCATAACTCTGGTTGTCATTTTTACGGAATTATGGCCCTTTTTTGACTTAGTAACTTTGAATATATGATTACATTGTGTGTTTAGATCCACTTTACTTGTAAAGTATCAAGGCTATTGCTTTTAAATTTCAAATGCTTTCATGCTATCATGAGGGTACTGTACCTGGCAAGTTAAATTTTACCTTGACCTTTGAATGACCTTGACTCTCAAGGTCAAATTATTAAATTTTGCTAAAATTGCCATAACTTCTTTATTAATGATTCGATTCGGTTGATACTTTGACAAAACAACTCTTACCTGACATACCACAATAGACTCCACCCAAACCATGCCCCCCCCCAAATCCCCCCTCAATCCCCCCCCCCATTATTATTTTTTTATTATTAAAGAATATCTAATAAATGACCACCACACCCTCATACTATACCCCCCTCCCCACCCCCAAAAAATAATTTTAATGCCCCTAGTAGGGTGGCATATAGCAGTTGAACTGTCTGTCAGTATGTCAGTCTGTCCGTCCGTCCGAAAAAAACTTTGACATTGGCCATAACTTTTTCACTTTTGAAGATAGCAACTTGATATTTGGCATGCATGTGTATCTCATGGAGCTGCATATTTTGAGTGGTGAAAGGTCAAGGTCATCCTTCAAGGTCAAATGTCAACTTTATGGTGTCTGTCCCTCCGAAAACTATAACATTGGCCATAACTTTTTCAATATTGAAGATAGCATCTTGATATTTGGCATGCATGTGTATCTCATGGAGCTGAACATTTTAAGTGGTGAAAGGTTAAGGTGAAGGTCATCCTCCAAGGTCAAATGTCAAATATATGGCGTCTGTCCGTACGAAAACTTTAACATTGGCCATAACTTTTTTAATATTGAAGATAGCAACTTGATATTTGGCATGCATGTGTATCTCATGAAGCTGCACATTTTTTGTGGTGGAAGTTCAAGGTCAAGGTCATCCTTCAAGGTCAAATTATTTTTTTTAATGTCAAAGCGGCGTTCTCATGAAGCTGCACATTTTGAGTGGTGGAAGTTCAAGGTCAACGTCATTCTTCAAGGTCAAGGTCATCCGTCAAGGTCAAAGGTAAAAAAAAAATCAAAGCGGCGATATCATGAAGCTACACATTTTTAGTAGTGAAAGTTCAAGGTCAAGGTCCTCCTTTAAGGTCAAGGTCATCCTTCAAGGTCAAAGGTCAACATTTTTGTTAAAGCGGCGTTATCATGAAGCTGCACATTTTGAGTGGTGCAAGTTAAAGGTCAAGGTCATCCTTCAAGGTCAATTTTTTTTATAAAATTTCAAAGCGGCGTTCATACCTTTATTAGGACATAATTATACATGCTTTGGATCAGCTGTATCACTACAAATAATATTTAAAATTACATAGTACACAAGGTTAAACAATTTTAAATTAACACCTTCGATATGTCTGATGAGTTACATTTTAAATGTAATTTGAAATTGTTTAAGCGTGTGTACTATGCGAAGATCCAGCTGTTTGGTGACTCGAAAACTGGAAATTTTATGGTATTAGGCATATCGAAGTAGTTTCACGTGTGTCTATCACATTTATACGAAATCATATTCCAAAAGGATAAGAACATGTTTTGGTAATTCATTTTTAGCTCATCTATTTTTTGAAAAAAAATTATGAGCTATTGTCATCACCTTGGCGTCGGCGTCTGCGTCGGCGTCCTGTTAAGTTTTGCGTTTAGGTCCACTTTTCTCAGAAAGTATCAATGCTATTGCATTTGAACTTGGTACACTTACTTACTATCATGAGGGGACTGTGCAGGCAAAGTTAGATAACTCTGGCGTGCATTTTGACTGAATTATGTGCCCTTTTTATACTTAGAAAATTGAAAATTTTGGTTAAGTTTTGCGTTTAGGTCCACTTTTTTCAGAAAGTATCAATGCTATTGCATTCAAACTTGGTACACTTACTTACTATCATGAGGGGACTGGGCAGGCAAAGTTAGATAACTCTGGCGTGCATTTTGACTGAATTATGTGCCCTTTTTATACTTAGAAAATTGAAAATTTTGGTTAAGTTTTGCGTTTAGGTCCACTTTTTTCAAAAAGTATCAATGCTATTGCATTCAAACTTGGTACACTTACTTACTATCATGAGGGGACTGGGCAGGCAAAGTTAGATAACTCTGGCGTGCATTTTGACAGAATTATGTGCCCTTTTTATACTTAGAAAATTGAAAATTTTGGTTAAGTTTTGTGTTAAGGTCCATTTTATTCCTTAAGTATCAAAGCTATTGCTTTCATACTTGCAACACTTACTAACTACCGTAAGGGGACTGTGCAGGCAAAGTTATGTAACTCTGACTGGCATTTGGACGGAATTATGGGCCCTTTATACTTAGAAAATTGAAAGTTTGGTTAAGTTTTGTGTTTTGGTCCACTTTACCCCTAAAGTATCATAGATATTGCTTTCATACTTGGAACACTCGCAAACTATCATAAGGGTACAGTAAAAGGACAAGTTGCATAACTCTGGATGTCATTTTTACGGAATTATGGCCCTTTTTTGACTTAGTAACTTTGAATATATGGTTAAATTTTGTGTTTCGATCCACTTTACTTCTTAAGTATCAAGGCTATTGCTTTCAAACTTCAAATACTTTCATGCTATCATGAGGTTACTGTACCTGGCAAGTTGAATTTTACCTTGACCTTTGAATGACCTTGACTCTCAAGGTCAAATTATTAAATTTCTCTAAAATTGCCATAACTTCTTTATTTATGATTAGATTTGATTGATACTTTGACAAAACTACTCTTACCTGACATACCACAATAGACTCCACCCAAACCATCGCCCGTGCCCCCCCCCCCAACCCCCCCCCTATTTTTTTTTTTTTTTTTTTTTTTTTTTTTAAGATCATCTCACAAATGACCACCACACCCTCACACTATACCCCCCCCCACCCCACCCCCTCCCCAATTTTTTTTTAAACGGTTAAAAAACAAAACTATTTATTTTGATTATTTTATGTTTGAAATACCGTCCAACCATCGCACCCAAGAATCCCCCCCACCCCCCCCTCCCCCCACCCGAATCTCCCCCCCCCTATTTTTTTTTATTTTTTTTTTTAAGATCATCTCACAAATTACCACCACACCCTCACACTATACCCCCCCACCTCACCCCCCCCCCAATTTTTTTTTATGAAACGGTTAAAAAACACAAATATTTATTTTTATTATTTTATGTTTGAAATACCGTCCAACCATCGCACCCAAGAATCCCCCCCCCCAACCCCCCCCCCATTTTTTTTTTCCTTTTTTTCGCATTTTTGGAAGAAAATGTAATAAATGTCCACACCCCCACACAATGCACCGCTCTTCACTCCACCCCTCCCTCCTTTGTGATTGAAAATGAGAGTCCCTTCACCTTTAAAAAGAAAATAGATGAGCGGTCTGCACCCGCAAGGCGGTGCTCTTGTTAATTTACGTCAGTACACACATTTTTATTTATTGCCTGCTTACTATAACAGTTTTCACAGCGAATTATGCATTTCTGATTCATTAAATAGAGTTTGTTGTATCTGGTAAAAAGTGTTGAGTAATCTGGAATCGAAGTGCCGTTGTCTTTGAGATGATGGGTTAAACAAGTGTCCATGATAATTTGGCATCCGACTCTTAAAACATTTGAATTTTTTCCTCAAATACGTTATTTAACTAAAATTTTACATGTTGTAACATTAATGGACATATTGATCTTTTATTTCGATTATTTGGCACGTTCTTGCTTTATTTCCAAGTATTTTTATTTTGTTTAAATATGTACTGATAATCGAATCCATAATAATTATTGATGGAATTTTATCTTTTTTATTATAATCCACTGTTTTTTCCACGATTTGTTTACTCCGAAATACACGGCGTGCACATGTGGCCGTTATAGCTAGGTTTCACTGTATATTCAATACTCCAGTGACCCAATAGTCCCATTAAAGTTACACTGTTTACTACTATCAGACCATTGAATATCCCTTGACATTTAAGATGGTTTGTACTCAGTTAAAAAAGTTAAGGTTAATCTTGGTTTCTAATCAAGACATAATTCGTGATTTCTTGACTGTTTTAATACACAAACAATTACATTATGTATTATCTGGACTATTCATTCATATTCACAGAGATACTGTTAAATTAAGAATTTGCCTATAAACAAATTGTTACGTTTTGTTTGCTACAAGTCTATTATAAAAATGGCAGCCTTTTCTATGTCTTCTCTTGCCATAGGATCCGATGGAGTTAACGATTTTATTTGTTTGTCATGCAAAGAGCAATCGGATGCAGATTTTTGCTGCAAAACAATTGTTTGAAATTTTATTGTGGGAAATGTATTCAGTTGCATGATAAGTGGTTTAAAAAACATTCAGCGTATGGAAGGAATGACATGAAAAAATGTCCGTTTCGAAGCAGGTGGAGGAACTTATATTAAAGTGTGAAGTGCACAGGGAGGACAGAATTGAAATGTTATGTGATGACCACAGTCAGCTGTGCTGCACAAAGTGTGCCTTCAATAATCACAGGTATTTCAAGAATAATTTGGCACATACGTGTTTAAATATCAATAATCTATGTCACAATTTAAATGAGAATTAAGTATTGTCAAGTTGTCAATTTTATATATATCGTATTTTAACAAACACTTTTATTTGCTGAATTTTTTGTGAAAAGTATCAAATACAATTCAATTTTTCGACAACACTTTCTTTCAAATTTTTAGAAATGACTTATGAAATTAATTTGAAATTGTGTCTTTTCTGGAGTTGTTATTTGTATTCGCAGAAATACTGTATAATTAAGAAATTTTCTGAAGTTCTTATTCATGGGAGTTAAATATTTCCTGTGATGGCATTTATAACCTGTGTCCTTAAAAACCATGCATCAGAAAAACAAGAAGTTGGAAGGTGGGTCTCAATTCAAACAGTACAGAACTAAATTTTAGTATATATTAAATGCTCAGGTATGGCAGGTCTTTTAGCTTGGAGCTATTATAGAATAGATTTATATTATACACTGGGTTCTTTGTCCAAAGTAGAGCTCATGTTTGATTTATGATTGTATTGTTCTAACTTGTAAAACAAAGTGCATTCATCACAAATTATGAGCTCTATAATCACTGTCAGACCAGTCACACTGCATGAGCAATTTTCACAAGCCTTTTAGACAAGACTACCTCTAATATGTGTACTAGAATTTTTGTCTAGTGTTTTATTGCCAATATTGAAGAAATCTCTATCCAGCTGCAATAAAAAATTAAAGCTGTCAAGAAACTACTTATGATTACCTAGATTACTTCGATAACCTAGAAAAAGTGATTGCCTGGTTTAAGAGCCCTATATATTGTTATGCCCCCCTTCGAAGAAGAGGGGGTATATTGTTTTGCACATGTCGGTCCACATGTCGGTCCGTATGTGACCGTCCACCAGATGGTTTCCGTATGATAACTCAAGAACGCTTAGGTCTAGGATCATGAAACTTCATAAGTACTTTGATCATGACTCGCAGATGACCCCTATCGATTTTGAGGTTACTAGGTCAAAGGTCAAGGTCACGGTGACCCAATATAGTAAAATGGTTTCCAGATGATAACTCAAGAACGCTCATGCCTAGGATCATGAAACTTCATACACTACGCGTCCCGCGATTTTTGCCTAAATCACCAACACGCGGTGGTCATTATTTATTTTGGGTGAAAAATCACCGCGATCTCCCTGGTTTCATCACGCTAGGTCGAGCATGATCACTGTGTATGCTATAAATATCATCTCCGCGGTGATTTACCGCGATTTACCGCGTTCATGGTCAACGCGGCGAAGAACGATTTTCCTACGTTACATGTACATGTCTAATCTTCACAGAGATTATAGCAATATGGAATTATTAGCATTGTTGGCAGATATAAGAGAGTAGCCTTTTTAAAATGTCAACATGTATTTCACACCCATGTCCCTGACAGGTTATTTTTGTCTTTTTAAATGCTGCGTATAAAAAAAACAGTGTTCACACCTAGCTGTATGATACCGCAACCGGAGGAGTGATAATTGTGTTTTTTATCCCCCGCCAGAGTCGGAGAGATATTGTTTTGGCGTTCTCCGTCCGTCCGTCCGGCCGTCCGTCCGTCCGGCCGTCCGTCCGTCCCGTGGCCGGCACTTTTGTGTCCTGAGCCATATCTTGGAAGTTCTTTGGTGGATTTCATTTAAACTTGGTATGAGTATATATATGCATAAGAGGATGATGCACGCCAAATGGCATTGTAAACCATCTGTTAAAAACAGACTTATGGCCCTTTGTATCTTGAAAAAATGCTTTTTAGTGTCCGGAGCCATATCTTGGAAGTTCTTTGGCGGATTTCATTGAAACTTGGTATGAGTATATATATGCATAAGAGGATGATGCATGCCAAATGGCATTGTACACCATCTGTTAAAAACAGACTTATAGCCCTTTGTATCTTGAAAAAATGCTTTTTACTATAGGCACTTTTGTGTCCGTAGCCATATCTTGGAAGTGCTTTGGCTGATTTCATTTAAACTTGGTATGAGTATATATATATGCATAAGAGGATGATGCACGCCAAATGGCATTGTACACCATCTGTTAAAAACAGACTTATGGCCCTTTGTATCTTGAAAAAATGTTTTTTACTATGGGCATTTTTGTGTCCGGAGCCATATCTTGGAAGCGCTTTGGCGGATTTATTTGAAACTTGGTATGAATATATTCCCGCGCCAGAGGCGGAGGGATATTGTTTTGGCGTTGTCCGTCCGGCACTTTTGTGTCCGGAGCCATATCTTGGAAGTGTTTTGGCGGACGCACGACTTATTTATTCACCTAAATAAATTGTGAAGGCTTAAGAACCTTCCTTTGTCTTAGTTTTGTGTTATTGTCCTCCGTCCGTCCATCTATCATTATGTTCATCCGTCCAATTTGCACCCATCCTCAAACAAAGCATATGTTGCGGGGGATACCTTGGGCCTTTCAGGCCCTCTTGTTGATTATGCAATTAACAGTTTGAAGCCATTGAGAACTCATAACTGATTGTAATGTAATCGTTGTATTTTCCCCCGAGTCTTTCAATTCCCCGATACATATGTTTCAACTGTCTCAATCACATACATGCAACTTCTACCATCTTTATCCATTGCTCGATAATCCCGCATATGCCCGATTTCCATTTTAAAAGCGAATTCTGGTTAATATTGACGATAAGAGTCCTAAAGAATGTCATACAAGCTGTATTGTAACCGTTACGATGTTTCAGTTCCTTCGTTATTGAAACAATTTTTGTACTGTATACTGACTACACACTTAAATGTCATGTACATTTCATAATCTTCTTCAACGACCAATAAACAACTTAATTTATATTTAGATTTTATGCAACATGTACACATCATTTTCTGGAATCGAGAAAGCGAGTTTATTTTGTGAAAATAAACCAATATCTGTTTATTGAATTTGTCAAACTTTTATATATATATATATATTAGCAATTCTTATGAAAATAAATATCGTTATTTTAAATGTTTTAAGCAATTTAAGTCTTTTTCTGAGAGCATATATGGGAATTAACTGTGTGAGCTACTTCAAAATGTTAACAGCCATACAATCATTGTTTTGACAGACGACGCGTGCTTATCTTAAGTTTGTTTCTGGTAATACACCGGATATTGGATGTTTGGGGCTTGATTGGATAATAAAACAAAGACGCAGTCGGCGGTTTTCAGTAGAACTTTTGTACAAACGGTTAACCAACTTAATCAACAGTGCACATGCTTATCTAACATTTAGGGATCATCAACACGGGCCCAAGCAACTTGCATGGACCATAATACACAGTCTGATAGTTACATTTAGTAGCACATGTGGTCAGAAACTAACAAGTTCGAGTAATAAAGCACAGAGATTATGATCTGAAAAATTGCATGGGGTCCGAAATGAAACAAAATGCCACCAAATCAAACGATTCACCGCCTAATTTTAAGTGTAACAAACTATGTTTGAAACATTTAAAATAACGATAATTCCGAATGATCACAACTTCCATTTTCAAAAGTATAGGCTGTTCAACATTGCTCAAGAAATTGTAAAGACAAACGATTAGTAATGTTTCATTAAATGAATTTTACACGCTTCTATTTTATTAAATAGATCTAGCAGCCCAATGGCGATTGGAGAAGCGTACATCACCTGAAGCAATGTGTAAATTTAAATTTAGATGCACATGTAAGTCATTTTCTGAAACTCAGGACGAAGTGAAAGTATTAATTTTACAAATAAACCAACATTTGATTTTATTCAAATGGTCAACATTATTTATATATATGTGTCGTCTGTGTATTTGAGCAATTCTCAAGCAAATAGATATCGTTTATTTCGACGTTTAAAGCAAGTCTTGTTTCCGATTTTAAACTATAAAAATTTCCTCGGTATGGTTACTGACCTACACAATCATTGACAGATGACATCCGATTGTAATTGTATGAAGTATGCAGAGAAGCTGACGAAATGTTAAAACAATCGCGTAGAAGTAAAAATATCAGGTTATTATCTGTACCTGTTTCTTTCGAAGTGAATACTTGTTGTGGCTGCGGAGAAACTTCGAGAACAAAAGAATCTGTAGCAAATGAACTTTGTTGGATTTGCGTGAGCCGTACTGTACAATTGTTATTTCAACAAATAAAGATATTGTTTGTAAATCAGGATTTGACATTCAGCAAGTACGGTGTTTACTTTCATATTGGAATACATTTTCGCGATCTAATGTGATCGTCAATAGTGATGACATTAGTTAATAAGTTGGAATTTAAATCTAGTTGTCACCGCGAACCAAGGCGATATGCGGTGTTTTCGCAATGATTCTACAGCTGATCTTTATCGCCAGATGGTCGCAGTGAAATCACCGTGAATCAACCACAGAGTGGATTCACCGCAATTTGCGGCGAATCACTGTGATTTGCCATGTCGGCCCTAAAGCGGTGGTCGGTGATTTAGGCAAAAATCGCGGGGCGCGTAGTGTACGCTTATATCTTGCTTATTTTGTGAAAACTTTCAAAATATTCTTGTCCTTAACTCTAGGACCTAGGGCTACCACATTTCGTATGTAGTGAGATACAGTAGTCCTCTACAAAGTTTGCTCAAATAATGCCCCTGGGGTTAAATTTGACCTAGCCCAGGGGGTCACAAAAGTGTACATTTGCTTAAATAGGGCCTATATTTAAGTATTTGCACACGCCAAGAATATTTTCAGCCTTTTTCAGCAGTAGAGCGATACAGGGCCATCATGGCTCTCTTGTACTTGTTTGTTAACTTGCAGAAAATGCACTTCTTGAAAAAAAAAAAAATGAATTTGCCTTTCTTTTTGGAAATTTTCAGACAGCAATTTGGAATTTCGTAGTTTTTCTTCAATTGGGAAAGTTTACCTTTTATAGGTACTTTATAAAGAAGAAGAAAAACCGCTGGGTTGCATTTGATAAGACGCTTATCACAGGCTAGAATGATAATACTCGGACTATATTTAGAAATAGAGGACCCTTTTGTAAGAAGCAGGGTCATTTTGCTTTGCATCTGTTCTTTAGTCCGTTGGTCCGTAGACCAATTGTGTTCTACAATATATCTAAGGAATGCTTTGACCTACAGCCAGGCAACATGTTTTATGTTTACATTGAGAAAAATTAAGAGGTCAATCCATTTTAATGTCAATAGGTCAAAGGTCACAGAAGATTATAACATGAAATTATAAAGATTAAGTAGTCAGTTTTAGTTCCTTGTTATACCCATAATAATATAAGCAGATTTTCAATTATGATAAAAGTTATATTACAGTACTGCCATTATTAAATGCATTTAATCATTGAATTTTAACCCATTTAAGACAACTTCATTAATGTCAAAAGATTATGAAGAAACATATGGAGTTGCACGAGTTTACCTGACAATTAAAATGTCACGGTGACTCAACTTAGAAAAATGGTATTCGGATGATAACTCAAGAATGCTTACTTCATAGGTACATTGATCATCACTGGCAGATCACCCCTATTGATTTTCAGGTAACTAGATCAAAGGTCAAGGTCACAGTGACTCGAAACAGTAAAATGGTTTCCTGATGATTACTCAAGAATAATTAGGAACATTTTGAACAAACATATGGAGTTGCACACGCTAACCTGACCATTCAAACATTTAACAATGGCGTCTTTACTTTTCCACAAATAGATCACATGACAACAACAAAAGCAAAATAATCACAAGAGGTTAAATAACAACAAATATTGGGAGATAGTAGACCAGGTTGCATGTCATATGTCGCTCATCACAGGCTAGACTGTACATACTGAGTTTGGGAATAGACATTTAATATACGTCATGCTTGTTTTTTGTGGGATGGTAGAGCATTAATGATCTTTTCTTGCATGTGTTATTATGGATAGTGTGGTCAAGGTGTACAATGATACTAAAACTGAAAACAATATTAACTACTAAAAATGTATTCTTAGTACATGGATACCTCTACAATCCAATTTGTCCCACAACTGCACAAATGTCTTTAAATTATGAACAAACATATGGAGTTGCACACGTTAACCTGACAATTACTATGTTACTGTAGAAGTATCCCTCTATTTGAGTAACGCTTCTCACAATTGAAAAAATATTATCGTTTGGTTAAAGGGATTGTCACATAACTCTTCTTATGTAAAATAAAAAAAAAAAAAATATCAAGGTGCATAATTTCACATGGTGGGTAATGCTTTAAGATTAGTTCATCCCTCTATCAGCTGTACAGATATATCAAACTATGCATGTGGGTAAAATTACACAATGATAAATATTTATGTAAAGTGTTAGTCCTCTTGTAGCAAGCAATACTGATTATTTTACACTCTACACATATTTTAAAATGTCATTTATGTATAAATATGAGACATTACTACAATTATGATGAAAACAACAGAAACAACATATAGAGGTGTGCATTAGCTCACATGCCTGGTTACTGTACTTTAAAGTTGCAGGAATACATGTTGAGTTATATAAGCCAGAAAAGTCACGCAGATGGATGGAAAAGTGCAAATCTATATACCTCCATATTAACCCTTTGAATGCTGGGAAATTTGTCGTCTGCTAAAATGTCGTCTGCTGAATTTGTAAAATAAGCATTTTCTTCATTTTTTTCAAAGAATACTATCAGAATAGCAAACAGTTTGGATCCTGATGAGACGCCACGTTCTGTGGCGTCTCATCTGGATCCAAACTGTTTGCAAAGGCCTTTAAAATTCAGCTCCAGCGCTTTAAGGGTTAAGCCCAAGAAGCGTTAATTTATTGTCCATGTATGTTTTTATTTGACACTTTATACTTGTTTGAAGCATTACATAATATCACTTACTATTCCTTAGTATGTACATGTATGAATTGTTTATTTCAGCCAGTGCAGTAAAGTGACCCAGATTTCGGAGCTGACCAACTCGCAGCCCACAGGCCTAGAGGGGCTGTCAGTGGAGCTGGAAACTGTCCTGGGGGAAATTAAAACCCTGCAAATCAGTCAGAAGGCCAGCATTCAGTCATTGCAGAGAACATACAAGGAACATAGTGCAGTTATGATAGAGCAAATGCTTGGCAATTTAAATACTTATATAGATGAATGTGATAATAGTTCTGTGGGTACATCAGGCGGAAATGAGCAATATTTAAAAGAAGAGATGTGTAGGAGTGTTCTCTCTATTGTGAATGAATTTGATAATATTACTGCGAAGGAACTTAACGAGATGAAAGATGAAGTTATAAGTATTAAAGAGTCAGTTACAAGTTCTATTCATAAATGCACCACTCTTCACAATGACTTGTCACAATTCCATGAACTTGTTCAGAAAATTGGAGATAATAAGGAGCTCTGTCTTATAGCCAGCATAAAATGTAAGCATATAATACAGCAGGCATTGACTCTGCTAGGAAAGTCAGGCAAGGCGTTTAACGTCCAGCGGAAGTCTGTGCACAATGTGAGAATACCAAGTGATTCATATGAATGTAGTATTGCAGGCATATGTGTTCTGACTGATGGGCAGGTGCTGGTCGCAGACTTGAAGAATAAGAGGATCAAGCTGCTGAACCAGCAGTACCAGGTGGTGAATCACTGGGATGTGACTGCTGGGCCATGGGACATATGTTTGATCACATCCAGTGAGGTTGCAGTGGCTGTGAATGACCATGATAGCAAGATACATGAGGTCCAGTTTATCACTGTCAACCAGGGAAAGCTTGTTTCTGGCAGGAAGTTTCAGTTACAACATGAATGTACATGTATTACCCATCACCAAGGAGACCTTTTTGTCACCTCTGGTCAAGAACTGTACAAATACACATTGAGTGGCAAACTGATCTGCAGTCTCTACCAAGATAGATCAGCTGATTGGACAGGTAAGAATCATGGTGAATCCATCCTGATAACATGTGTATTATGTACAGGGATTTGTCTAGCCATTGTGGGAAAAGGAGTCTAGTCATATTGTGTTATTTTAAATTCATACAATGACAAATTTGGGAATTTTTATTGACTAAATGAACCGAGTTGGGATTTATTTTTTTAATCAACAAATATTGACCCATTAGGCCTTTATCTTGTTATTTTGAAAAAATAATATAAATTATAGTTACATACTTTGTGAGATGATAATAAAATAAAAGTCAGATGTAATAGCAAAAAACCTGCTGATGTATTATAAAAAAATTGTTCTTTAATTCATATGTGCCCTTTGAATGCTACAGTACATTGTAGCCAAAACAAGATTCAGAAATATTGATTTATAAACATGAGTAATGAAGTATTTTGACAGTAACTACATGGCATGTCTATAAATAGAAACTGAGTTCCTGGGAGAGAGACACTTTCTGACCTGGTCTTAATTTTGTGGTTGTTAAATGATTGTACATGTACAATATGTTTACCTGTTGATAGAACTGTTCAATTGTTTCAGTATGTGTAATTGTTTCCATCTGTGTACTTGTTTTGCTTCAATTCATATCTTACTCAACAGTCGCATTTCAACATGTCAAACGTTAACTAAATAGCTCTGCTACTTAAGTTTATTGTCACGCTTAACTATTGAATCATTGAAATGTATGCATATATTTTAGATGTGTAAAGGCCTCTTTATAGCAACATATACGTAATACAATATCACTGCAGTATGTTTAATAAGATTATTTAACATTGATAGTAATTCAATATCTTGATGTTACTCTGTTTAGCAGTATACAAGTGTGCTGTGACTCCCACAGGAGACAGGCTGTACATCACCAGCTACTACCCGCACAACAAGCTTCTCACCCTGGCCAGGGATGGCACACTCCTGGCTACATACACAGACCCAGCACTATATGGCCCAAATGGTCTACATGTGACCCCTGCAGGCCAGGTGCTGGTCTGTGGAGAGCTGTCCGACACTGTACTACAGGTGGGCTGGGAGGGGAAGAGTAAGCTGGCTAATCTTGCTACTTGGGGAGATGGAGTGAGGTACCCACGGTCAGTCTGCTACTGCAGCACCACATCCTCCATCATTGTGGGACAGTGGGGGGACAACATCCTGGTGTTCAGAGTGGAATAGTGTGAACATGTAAGCATTAGTTGTTGTAATTAGTGATTAGTATTTCAATGACAATGTGTTGTTTAGCATACCAACATAGTAGTGTGTGATGTTACAATACAAAATTAAGTGTGTAGTTTAAGATACAAATATGTATTGTTATCCGATTACACAATGTGAGGGTTTTTGTTTGAACATTAGATATAATGCATATTATGTTATGTTGCCATAATGTTTGTGTCATTATGGTCCTAAAATTTAGTTCTTATAAACTAAAGTTCTTGCATGAAAAAAACAAACAATTTCAACTGAACATGTAATATTTCTACATAGATGCACATGTACATAGCAACTGAGGCTATTTTTAGACTTTCATTTCTATAAACACTATGATGCCATGTAAGAAATGTACATGGATGTATACTTTTTTTATAAAATATGAAATTGTTTAAGTAATCTTTGGGGGAGTATATATTGATATTGTACGCAATGTTTACAGAAAGGTAACACTTGATGTAATATTTATTAATTTGCCATGTTTTATGCTGTTGAACATTTGTTATTGATTTTAATTATATTTATATAAACGTGTGTGTGTTAATTACATTTTTTATAAATTTGTTTGAGTCCATAATATACATACAAGAAATACATCAAGCTATTCTGCTGCTACAGTCGCTGCTGAGTCAACGATGCTGAGGATGTGGTGGACAAGGATGACCTGAATACGCAGAAGGTAACATAGACCCTTTGTCAGACCTTTTCTTTGTCATTTTGGGAAAAAATGCCATTGTGGGTTTGGAATATTTTCCTGTGAAAAGTCAATTGATTTGGGAAAAACTAATTTAATATCATTCTTTCTAATATATCAAATTATATGAATAAAATCATTTTATGATAGTTATATACTTTTATAGATCTAAGTGAAATTTGATTGAGATATAAAAATTATAATGCATAAAAACGGGAACATCACGTCAGGCAATTTAGGCGTGTTTAGTGGAAAAAACGCCCCGATTGGACGTTTTTATCACATCTTTACACAGTAACATATATGCCAAAATTTGACAACGAATGGTGAATGTTTGTGTTTATTGGAAATTTTGAGCACTTTTATCGTTAATTTTTATCAGAACGTCCTTTTAATAATGGAATATTCGGGAGTATCGGGTAATGAGTAGCAACGGTAAAAGTAGTAAGTTGGCAGTAATAGATGAAAAGTATGGTTTCATATGGATGTATTAAGGAATCAATTGAGAAGCGATTATGGGTATCTATGCAGAAAAGGGTTAAAACAGTTTTTGTTAAATCTCGTTATTAATGACTTTATTGCTGTTTTTTCTTGAAGAGTCATAACGCACCGTCATAACATCATTTCACTCTGAAAAAAAACAAACCCACATATGTAGGGTGCAGCCCTCCCCCCCCCCCCATGGTCCCGGGGCGTCTGAAAAAATTCCTGTTGAAAGCACTGTAATTTTAATACATGTAAGGCACTTATTTAAAAACAAATAAAATGCTTTGGGTATGGGTCTGTTTTACAGACCCATAAATTCACCAGGAACGCGCCGTCTTGTGTATTTTCTGTTTATTAAGAATGCAAAAAGATGAGGTGGTAAAGAACATAATGAATTTACATCAGGTAAAATATCCTATTAAATTGTTTGTATATTGTAAATATGGTAAAATATCCTCTTAAATTGTTTGTAATTGTTTGTATATTACATATGGTAAAATATCCTCTTAAATTTTTTGTATATTGCAAAATCATTGATATTCCTCCTCATCAAATTTTGGTGGTTACAAAAGTATTTCATGGACATATTATTAGTTAATGTGGGGATTCCTCAGTTTGGAAAAATAAATGAGGAATTTGTGTCAGTTCATTTCCCGTGTGTTTGTGATAAATTTGTGGATCGGTAAAACCTTAAAATCAACAAAAAATAGCCCCAAATGCATAATAATGGTTTTACAGTGTTACCTCTGTATTAAAAATGCTAAATATGAAGTGGACAAGAATATGATATGATTTCATAGAAGTTAAAATTGTGTCTTTTCTTTTATGTATCATGTTTACAGTCTTGAGTTTGTATGAAGTTGTGAGATATTTAGTTAAGCTTTGAATGCCTTGGTTCTATAGAGCCTGTTTGCAAGGAGCTGTTACATTCTTTATGTGTATACTGTGTTATCGTTTTTTTTTGTCAATTATAGGGGCCAAAATAAGCCCCATATCAAATGCTGGAACTATGTATTTTTCCCAAGCAACTTTCTAAAATTCCCAATTGAAGGTAAAGTAAAAGAAATTTGTCTAGCGGAAAGTGCTGTCCCTGATAAGCCTGTGTGGCTGTATAGGCTTATCTGGGCAGACACTGAGTGCACAATTTATAAAGCCCTGTTTTCTCGGAATGAGGCTCAAATTAAATCCGCCTACTGTCTGTTACAGAGTTGTACAAGATGATACCAGGTGAGCCTTGTTATGGGAAAAGGATGCTTAATGCATGTTATGTACCATCCACAGATTAGCCTGTGCAGTGCGCACTCAGAATTATCAGGGATAATGCTTTCCATTTTTGAGGAAATTTTCCCTTTAAAGAAATTATTTCTAAACAAAAATCATGTCCTGGTGGAAAGTGTAGTCTCAAGTTAGCCTGTGTGGACTGCACAGGCAAATGTGGTCCTATACATATTCATTAAGCCCAGTTGTCCGGAATATGGCTCAAGTTCAGTCTGCTTCCAGTCTGTTGGTATTTGTAAATTCTGATTAGAACAAATATGGTATAAAACCACTATGATTAAAAACTGGTAATTGAGACATCGGTGTACATATAAATGCAAATTTAACATACATATTGAGCAATTCTAATAGTAGCTCACAATTTCCCAATTTAACATTGTTTGCCATTTTAAGAGTTGGCTACTCATTTTTCACAAAATTGAAAATTTTGAGCTGTATTTTGTTCACAAAATATCATATCAAACACAGTTAATGTTTAAAATAACTTGGACAAAATATTGTTTTGTTATTGGTAACTTTGAAAATATAGATTTATAGGCGTCAACAAAGTACAGGCAAACTAGTATTGTAATATGATAGTTATTAAGGGCAAATGGCCTGTAACATAATTTTTACTTCAAGGTGTATGTGAAAAAAAGCCTTTTCTTTTCATCTTTATAAAGTACACGTAATAGGCACTTCCTTATATGCAAGTGGACTAATAAAATGAGCACTGAAACTGAACATTTCAACAAAAACGCATGTCAAAGAATATATTTTGATTGGATTTTTGCTATTAAGTTCCATGCATTTAAGAAGACCTATAATTCCCAAATTAAAAGATAGAATTTTCCCGATGTTTGATATTATTACGCTAATTTTCCTCATTGGTGTGGTACAGATACTTTTTTCAATTTGGCAAAAAAATTGCTGGTGTATTAATAATTTACTATTTCAAAAGACTTCATATTGGTTTTCTCAATGTTACAGCAACTGCTAAGCACAGAAGACAACGGAGTAGTGAAAGGCTCAGCCAAATCAAAGTCCAGCGATGTGAGGGTGACACAGCCTTTCCATGTCCTTGTATTGCAACATGAAGGACATTTTAGCTGAAACTAACAAGGGAGAGAACTGTAGATCTGCACCAGCAGTGAGTTGTTGCCCTTCAGTTGTTTAATGTTATATTTATTATTTTATGTCTTACAACTTACATGTTGATTGACTTTAAAACTGTTTTCTAGTGTGAATTTAAACATATTTTAACCATCAAAGATCTGTAAAGGCATGGTAAAATAAAATGTGTGTGTGTGTTTTTTGCAACGTTGGTGAGACATTAATATTATTTTTAAATATTAATATTAATATTATAGGTCGCTGTGGTGTAATGGATATGGTGTCCGCCTAGCGACCGGGAGGTCACGGGTTTGATCCCCACCGTGGGAGCGTTCTTTAGATCTTCCCCAAAGACACCAAGTACTGGTTCTAGGCCCAGGAAACGGACTCGAGAGCGTTTATATAAGCCTTAGGCTTTCGATGCAATCAAGCTAAAATAAATAGGTTTAAACCAAATATTAATATTGTTGCCTCTCATTTATTGAAATATATATTAACAATAAAACATATCTAATGGCATTTTAAAAGTAATGTGATAAATAGAATAAGTACAATTAAAAAATATAAAATTTTAAACCAGATGGTTTTCCTTCTTTTTGTTATGCAGCAAAAAATTGGCTAATAGATAAATAAGCTGTGATGTGGAAAAATGGGGCCTAATGCATGTGCTTAAATTGTTGTCACAGATTAGCCTGTGCAGTCCACACAGGCTAATCATGGACAACACTTTCCTCTTAAAGGTATTTTTCATTGAACAAATAATCCTCTTTATGAAAATCCAGTCTAGTCAGAAAGTACCCTCCCTTATTAGCTTATGTGAATTTCACATGCTAATCTGGGACGACACTTTCTGACATTAGTGATCGGCATATTGGCTTATGAAAATACATCTCTGAAAATGGAGTAAAGATAATAGATATAAATGTACAGATAAGTATAGCATTAGCCAACACTTTTCTTGTTTTAATACAAAATGACTTAATTGTATTTATTTTCATGCTATTAAAAACAAGGAACCAATAAAATGCCAGATTAGAAATTCATGTTGTTGAAAACCTTCACAACCTGTCAAGAGGCATAGTTTGTTATAGATATAGATAATAATATAATTTGTTACAAGTTCCTATCACCCACTGTGTTGTTGTTGTTTTCAGCAGAGCACCAGCATTGATATCGAGTTGGCCCAGCAACCGCACGAGTCCCGCCTGCAGGAGCCCCAATCCAGAACGACCCTTCCCCTCCCCTGACTTCTAACTCCTCCCCCTTGACCTCCTGACTCAAAAAGTCAGCATCGTTGAACAACTCCGTTCTGCAGAAAATTCTGAGCATGATTCTGGTCTGAACAAACACAATGCCCACGTCAAGTTGTCCACACATAAGCCTGGGTAGTTCTGTTAAGCTAGAGTTCCGCGTGGGCCTGAGAGGGACGAGTTTTACAAACACGAAAAGTTATAGCTGTAGTTATGGTAACGCTAACAGTCAGTTGTTGCTGTTGGACATCACAACAAATATCCTGAAGAATAAAAAGTTCAATAACTTGTTCCAATCTTTATGGGACAAACAGAAATTGGACGGGAGAAAATCAAGGAACAATAAAAGCGTAAGCTTTCCTAGTGGGATGCTTCTGCTGTTGATAGTTTGGACGACAATAGGGTTACGGACTGCCCCAGATTGTCCTCTCAGCGGCCAAAATATCATAATAGAACGGACTTTTGGCAATGTTACCGACAAAGAAAGGCAGTAATGACTTGGTTGTGAATACCCAGAGCACGATACATCCATGCTGACACAAAAAGGCAGTAATGACTTGGTGGTGAAAACCCAGAGCACGCTACATCCTTGCTGACAAAGAAATGCAGTAATGACTTGGTTGTGAATACCCAGAGCATGCTACATCCATGCTGACACAGAAAGGCAGTAATGACTATGCTGTGAACACCCAGAGCAAGATATATCTATGCTGACACAGAAAGGTAGTAATGACTATGCTGTGAACACCCAGAGCAAGATATATCCATGCTGACACAAAAAGGCAGTAATGACTATGCTGTGAACACCCAGAGCAAGCTACATCCATGCTGACACAGAAAGGAAGTAATGACTATGATGTAAACACCCAGAGCACAATACATCCATGCTGACACAGAAAGGCAGTAATGACTATGCTGTGAACACCCAGAGCACGCTACATCCATGCTGACACAGAAAGGAAGTAATGACTATGCTGTGAACACCCAGAGCAAGATATATCCATGCTGACACAGAAAGGCAGTAATGATTATGCTGTGAACTCCCAGAGCAAGATAAATCCATGCTGACACAGAAAGGCAGTAATGACTACGCTGTGAACACCCAGAGCACAATACATCCATGCTGACACAGAAAGGCAGTAATGACTTGGTTGTAAACACCCAGAGCACAATACATCAATGTTGACTCAGAAAGACAGTAATGACTTGGTTGTGAACACAGAACACGATACACCCATGCTGACACAGAAAGGCAGTAATTACTTGGCTGTGAACACAGAGCACAATACATCCATGCGGAAACAGAAAGGCAGTCATGACTATGCTGTGAACACCCAAAGCACGATAAATCCATGCTGACACAGAAAGACAGTAAAGACTTGGTTGTAAACACCCAGAGCACAATACATCCATGATTACACAGAAAGGCAGTAAAGACCTTGTTGTAAACACTAAGAGATCCATACATCCATGGGGTGTGCCACAGCCCGAATTACGCCCACTATTGTGAACAAGGTGCTTAAAGTGAACATGTCTGGTTTTGGTATGAGGACTTAGCACTCCAAGCCTAAAAGGCCTCGCATTGAATTGATGCAAGAGAAGGCTTTGAAAAATAACAGCAGTTTTGTTGTGTGGTCCAGTACGCCCTTCGACTCTCAACCTGAAGAAAGCAGAACTCAAACTCGGCTCTTATCAATATCAGCAAGGCCAGCATGTCATATCAGCTTCTTGAGCTTCAGGTGAGACCTTACGTGTTAATTATTTTGTTGAAATAGGGGCCGAAATTCAGCCCAATTCTCATCTCAAAAAGTCTATATCCATGATTACTGGCTTAAGTTCTCAATTCATGGTTTCCTGGATGAAAAAGAATGTTTTGATAGGTTGCAACATTGAATTAATCAGAACTCAAATTCAGCCTTTGGCAATATCCCGAGGCCAGCATATCAGCTCAGCTTCTTGAGCTTCAGGTAAGATCATACAGTGTTATTCATTTTGTCGAAATTGGGGCCAAAATTGAGTCCCATTCCTAATCTTAAACAGTTTATTTTTTCCATAATTACTGGCTAAAGTTCTCAATTCAAGATTTGACCCCAAACAATGTTTTAATAGGTTACAAATTGAGTTTGTTTCCTTATGCAGCTCTATAAGTTGAACCTTTGTGCACTTATTCTATTTTTTTAAATTATGTTTAGCAAAATCTACAACCATTTTCCCAATTAAATTCAAAACACTATGATTTTTTACGAATTGTCCCAATCCAAAAATGGTTAAAATAAACTCTGCACAAAGCTAGTCCCTAGTTATAGCACATATAAAAGTTTTTTATCAGAATAACAGGCGAAGTTTAGGGGGGAATATAGGAGTGAACTTGTCTGTCGGTCTTTCGGCCTGTCTGTCGGTCCGTATTAAGTGTCCGCTCTCTAATTCAAATAGTTTTCATCCGATCTTCACCAAACTTGGTCAGAAGTTGTATCTACATGATGTCTAGGCCAAGTTCGAACATGGGCCTTGTCGGGTTAAAAACTAGGGCACGGGGTCACTTGGTGCGTTTTTAACATTCTGCATGTTGTCCGCTCTCTAATTCAAGTAGTTTTCATCCAATCCTCACCAAACTTGGTCACAAGTTTTTTCTAAATAATCTCTAGGACAAGTTTGAACATGGGCCATTCCGGGCCTTAAAAACTAGGTCACCGGGTCACTTTGTGCATTTTTAACATTCAGCATGTTGTCCGCTCTCTAATTCAAGTAGTTTACATCCGATCTTCACCAAACTTGGTCTGAAGTTTTATGGAGATGATCTTAAGGCCAAGTTAGAACATGGGCCTTTCTGGGTGAAAAACTAGGTCAAGGGGTCACTTAGTGCATTTTAAAAATTGAGCATGGTGCCCGCTGTTTTTGTAAAGACGACATGCAAAATATTATGTATCAATGGGGCTTGTGGGGGTTTTTGTCACATCTGTGACAAAGCTCTAGTTTGCTTATTTCACTAAGTTTAATTACTATTTTGAACTCACATCTATTGTTTCTTATTAAATGCCATACAGTTGTATCGTCACACATTTAAAGTTGTTAAGTCTCAGGTATAAGTCATAAACTTTCACATTTAAAGGTGTGCAGACTCACACTTAAATACTAGTACGTAGATTGTAACATTTAAAGTTGTGTTGTCTCACATTTTAAATTGCTGAGTATCACATTTAAAATTATGTAGTCTCAAATTTAAAGTTCTATAGTCACACAATTAAAGGTGTACTATCTCACATTCTAAATTGATCAAGTTATGCCTGTTTTTGATTTACAAAAAATAAATACACAACACATGTATAACACCTTGCTACAAAACCAAAAATTCCAATTTCAAGTTGGTGCGCGTAAAAATTGATTCTACGTTATTAAGAAATTCAGCACGAAGACATCTTGCGTCAGACTACCAAGCCTCCTATCAATATCTCCTCCCATGTTGGCTTCATCAACACTTCCAACAGAGCCTTGGTGAGTTCGACTTCCGTCTCAGCATCGATGTCGCTTAGCAACAATTGGATGATGGGCGTCGACAAATTAGGCCGGACAAGTCGCTCAAACTGAAACAATTTGATCCAACAGGTAGAGCAGGCATTGCGTGACACGTCCGTTAATGTGACTGACCTCATTATGTTGTTCTCGAATAATGTGAACCTTAGGCCTGGAGAGCAGTTTGCGATTGACGCCATTCAACAACAGTTGTTGTTGGCAATTCTCGGGTTTGGGGTGGCGACTTCGGCATCAGGACTCGCTCCATCTCTGTCCATGGCCCAGTCGCAGCAGCAGCAACAAGAAAAATAAGTAGTATCTTATGGGTGTTCTGGGATATGGGGCTTCATGTATGTGCTTAAAGTGTCATCCCAGATTAGCCTGTGCAGACTGCACATACATAAAGTCCTATTAAAGTGTCATAGTCTTATTAAAGTGTCATCTCAGATTAGCCTGTTCAGACTGCGCATACATTAAGTCCTATTAAAGTGTCATCCCAGATTAGCCTGTGCAGACTGCACATACATTAAGCCCTATTTTCCCAGAATGAGACTCGTATACTTCACTTTACATCAGTATTTTATGTGCCTGAAAAGTTCCTAGCATAAAATGGGAATTATGTGCTTTTACATTGATCACACTTAGTAAATAAAATGCAAATAGCACTTGATCTGATATCAATTTTAATCATAGACGGTAAGGGCATTAAGTTTTGTATAATTTCGACCAAAATTAAGCCCCTGAACCAAAAGTTTATCCTTGCATAAAAATCTGCTTTAATAGAATTGTTAAATTATATTTAATTTTAGTAAAATAATTATGTAAAAGCCTTCAGCTCATTTTAAAAGTCTTTTCGTCATTTATTTTCAACGTTTATTTAAATTCTTGGATTTTGTTTTAAGAGCCTGTTCCTACAGGAACCTATGCAATCATAGATCGGTACCTAGCTGAACAACAGGCTGTATGGTCAGCTGGTCCCAGACGCCCAGTGACACTTCCTGGCCCAGGACCTTGGGGCAAATGCTCAACTATACCTACCCGCAGGGTGGAGCCACTCTGAACCTGGGGCTCCATACTTTCTTGGCCAGGGGCCAAGTTTACCTTGTCAATAAGGTACATGTAGGTTGGTAATGTACATGTAATTAACTATTTATAACGTGCAGTGTTTCACTCCAAATTTTAATTCAAACAGTTTGTGTTAAATATTGATAAAACTCTATCCTGGCTGCTAACTTAAACAAATCATTTATGTAAGTGTTAAATATTTATAATAGCCGCCATTTGCACAGGTGGAAGTAACATACCCTGGATAGTATTTTTTTTATTTATTTTTTAGGAGCCCAATATATTCAAATAAATATATAAAATCATGTTTAATGAGAAAACAAATTGACAAAGAGCCATGAAAAAAAAATCCCCACCCTCTGATATTGGAATCATAACAAGGTCATTAACAAGAATTTATCATAGACCTGTCTTCGCTGGCCGCAAAAATGTCAAAAGTAGCTTTAATCAAAAGCATCCATTGATCCTCCTATGGGCAATTGGACAACCTTTCAAAAAAAGTTAACTTCAAAAATATCTGTCCAGCCGTTAACTCACAGTCGGTCAAAAACCGAGCAATATTTCGAGTCCGTTTGTCAACCCGAATAAATCTTCTACAGACTTTCAAACAATATTTTTGAGTTTTTGCCCCGTAATCGATAGCTCGCGTCCTATTCCTTTGAAACAACGAAGCGTGTCAAATAATGCATGCATATGCAACCACTTACCCCTAAAAACTAATTCCAAAATGTTATATTTTCTTTGCAACAACTGTTTTAACTCTAAATTTGATTTACTTGAAAACGAAAGTAGCCATCGCTCTTGAACCCGGCTTAGCAGTGAATTACACTGACAGAGCCAGGCACATAAATATCCAATCAACAACAACAACGATGTTTTAATAAATGTGAATAAATGGAAATTACTTATCATTCTGATTGTATTGGAATAAGTTTTTAGGGGTAAGTGGTTGCATATGCATGCATTATTTGACACGCTTCGTTGTTTCAAATGAATAGGACGGGAGCTATCGATTAAGGGGCAAAATCTAAAAAATATTGTTTGAAAGTTTGTAGAAGATTTATTCGTGTTGACAAACGGACTCGAAAGATTGCTCGGTTTTCGACCGACTGTGAGTTAACGGCTGGACAGATATTTTTGAAGTTAACTTTTTTTGAAAGGTTGTCCAATTGCCCATAGTAGGATCAAGGGATGCTTTGGATTAAAGCTATTTTTGACATCTTTGCGGCCCGCGAAGACAGGTCTATAATAAAGTCTAGTTAATGACCTTGTTATGATTCCAATATCAGAGGGTGGGGATTTTTTTTCATGGCTCTTTGTCATTTTTTTTCTTATTAAACATGATTTTATATATTTATTTGAATATATTGGGCTCCTAAAAAATATATACTGTATATGAAAAATACTATCCTGGGTACGTTACTTCCACCTGTGGCCATTTGTATTGCCTTGAAAGGGCTCAGTGGGGGGGAGGCGTACACATGTGTACTTGTCTGCAATTCTACTCGTCCTTACTTTCATCCTTATGTCCGTCCCACCTTTCTAGTGTTGCACATAACTTATTATAATAATAAATATTAGTTCCAGAGGGACACAAAATGTTTGTATCAAGTGTACAATATATAGAAGGCTATGTTTGTATCAAGTGTTGAGTTTAAAGCCCATTTGTATCAAGATCCTTCAAACATACTTTATTTCTTAAATATTGTTATCACTCAAACGACATTGATTTACTTCTTATATAACTGATGCCATTTCAGAATGCAATTAAATTATTTGGTTTACAGGGACACATTCCTGGGATGCCCTTAGGTTTTTCTATCTGTTCACAGAGGCCTTATACTCACAAGTTCAAGCCCAGTGAGCGATGTTCACATTATCAAACTCTGCATCTCAATAGGTAAGTCACCTTGCCATTGCAAAACTGGCCACTGTGTCAAAGCATTCAGGAGACCCAGTTGTAATAGCCTAAACCTTTTGCTTTCACAAATACCCAATAGGTAAAATCCACTACAAACTGGGGTTTCTGCTCTTCAATTAATTGACCAGTTTATCTAATCTAAGTTTAAGGGTTCAGCCACAAACTACTTTATCTTATAAAGAAATGTGAAGACAGTGCACAAGTTCAAAGCTATACCCTCAAATTTGCATTTAAAATTTAACATCTAGAGTTATATTAAACTCAAAACCACAACAACAACAACAACAGCAAACAAGCAGGTACCAACATATCTGACTCTTTCACTCTTTACAAAATCAGGTTCCATATCAACTTTTAATATGGTTCTTAAACTAACATTTAATTACAAAGAGGGATCCGTGATGTTCAAACCTTTTAGTTTAGGGGGGTATACAGGAGTGAACTTGTCGGTCTGTCTGTCGGTTTGTCTGTCTGTCTGTTAGTGGGTCGGTCAGTATTAAGTGTCCTCTCTCTTATACAAGTTGTTGTCATCCAATCTTCACCAAACTTGGTCAGAAGTTGTATCTAGATGATCTCTAGGCCAAGTTTGAACATGGGCCATGCGGGCGAAAAACAAGGTCACGGGGTAAATAAGTGCGTTTTAAACATTCAGTTTGGAGTCCGCTCTCTATTTCGATTACTTATCATCCGCTCTTCACCACACTTGGTCAGACGTTTTATATAGATGATCTCTAGGCCATGATCAAACATGGATCATGCCGGTCCAAACACTAGGTCATGGGGTCACATAATGCGTTTTAAACATTCAGTTTGGTCTCCGCTCTCCATTTTAAGCACTTATCATCCCCTCTTAAATAAACTTGGGCAGAAGTTTTATTTAGATGATCTCTAGGCCATATTCGAACATGGGCCATGCCATGCAAAAAACTAGGTCAAGGGGTCATGGGTGCGTTTTACACATTCAGCATGGTGTTCCCTATTTCAAGTTATTTTCATCCGCTCTGGTGTTCCCTATTTCAAGTTATTTTCATCTGCTCTTCAGGTGGGGGTGTTCGTCACATCTGTGACAAAGCTCTAGTTTTTTTTAAGTTAATATCTTTTTGAGAGAGTATTAATTGTGTTGCCATGGTTGGACCCGCATTTTTATACTTGATAATTTTTATGAAATGCTAGTTAATTCTTAAAAATAGTTGTCTTAATTGACACATGACATACTAAATTGCAGAAACCCGGATATCAAAGCGTTGAGCTTGTTCTTGAAGCATTTGCACCAGCAACAGTCATCATCTCGAGTTACTGGCATCTCTATGGTGTGGAACCCTCCGTCTACGAACATCATAACAGCACATGAACCAGTGGCAGTCATCATCTCAAGATTCTGGTATATCCATGGTGCAGGACCCTCGGTCTGTAAAGATCATGCAGAGCAAACCTTAGGTGAGTGTTCATGATGTGTGCATGTTTTTAGCATGCCCCAAAGTTCACAGATGTGTAGGACTGGTGCATGTAGATTTACCTGTGTCCGTCCAGACGTACTTCCAGCTGTTGAATTTTTATGTCAAGTCTAAACTCAGAAGTATTGCTTCTAGTGTGATTAAAACAAAGATATTTGCCAAACTGTAAACTTGACTACTTGTGTATTTTGGGTTTTTTTCTTTTACATAAGTGGAATTTTGAGACAAAAGTAAAATGTTTGTGCATGGTGGCAAACCCTTTTTACTACTTCTCAAAAGATATTTGGGTCCAATGGCAAAATGTATCTTCATCAAATCCTAATCCAAATTGTTTGGTAATAAAATTGTCATACTTCAAAATAAATATGTATTATCAATTATTATTATGCCCCCCTTCGAAGAAGAGAGGGTATATTGCTTTGCACATGTCGGTCGGTCGGTCCACCAGGTGGTTTCCGGATGATAACTCAAGAACGCTTGGGCCTAGGATCATGAAACTTCATAGATACATTGATCAATACTTGCAGATGACCCCTATTGATTTTGAGGTCACTAGGTCAAAGGTCAAGGTCACGGTGACCGGAAATAGTAAAATGGTTTCCGGATGATAACTCAAGAACGCTTAGGCCTAGGATCATGAAACTTCATAGTTACATTGACCATGACTGGCAGATGACCCCTATTGATTTTCAGGTCACTAGGTCAAAGGTCAAGGTCACAGTGATCCGAAATGGTAAAAAGGTTTCCGGATGTTAACTCAAGAGCGCTTATGCCTAGGATCATGAAACGTCTTAGGTAGATTGATGATAGCTGGCAGATGAACCCTATTGATTTTCAGGTCACTATATCAAAGGTCAAGGTCACAGTGACCCGAAATAGTAAAATGGTTTCCGGATGGTAACTCAAGAACGCTAATGGCTACGATCATGAAACTTCATAGGTACATTGATCATGACTCGCAGATGACCCCTATTGATTTTCAGGTCACTAGGTCAAAGATCAAGGTGACAGTGACAAAAAACATATTTACAAAATGGCTGTCACTACAACTGAGAGCCCATATGGGGGGCATGCATGTTTTACAAACAGCCCTTGTTTTATAAATTGTCTCAGGACCATGATTTCCTCTATGGATTCAAATCAGATTAGTTGTAAAACCTTGAAATATCAAGCCATGTGCTTGTTCTTGTTTTTTTTCCATCGGTATCAAAAATAAAATGAAATACTGGCATTTACAGTAACAAGTATTTCTTGTTTTCAGATGCCATTTGACGAAATCAAACCATCCAATCAGAAACAGAGCCTGTTGCAGCAGTTGTTACCATATTGACCCCTGTCAAACCTAAGAAGTCCATAGATAAATACTTTTTTAGATGTGCTTATCTCTACGTACCTACTGGTTTGTTCAGCACTTACTCTTTGAATTTTATGACGAGTGAAAATGAATGACCTTGTTCAGTTTGAAATGGCAGAATGACACATCACAACAATTTAAGTGGAAAGCCCGAAAGTCATGTCAACAGCCACATTTTGTATGTGTAACAGCCAAGTTGTTTTCAAAGAAAATGAAAAGTTTACGTTTTATTTTTTATGTGACCAATGTTTAATTGGTATTATGATGCTGTCAGTCTCTTTATGTTGAAAGTTTTGGTTAAATATAGCATGTTAAGTTTTTTTTTAAAGCACACATATTGCATTTATATCCAATGTCTTTGTCTGTATAATGAATTTTTCACTACATATTTTGATCCTTATAATGGTAAATGTATGGGAAAAACAATTTTATCATAGATATTCTAAGATTGTCAAGTCTGTTTAAATGATGCTGGTAACTTTGACAAAATTGAAAAAAAGGAGTACGTTCATGTTTTAAGATATGTTTCAGTTTTCTGTTTTTACCCATAATATAGATAAGCTTATTTAATGAATTGTTCACAAAGTTTTATAACTTTTACGCTTCAGCTTTTTCTGTCTAGTAATCCTGCCGAAAACAATACTAGTCAATTTGCTCATTGGGGTCAGTATTCGATCATGAATCTTGTTTAGTAGCATACTATTTCATAGGAAGAATAATACATTCTAGGAAAAAATATTTAATCTACCTAAAATTATTGATTCTGTAAATACCACTTTGTTGATTTAAATGGATATTGTTTGTAAAATTAATATAGTATCACTTTTGCGTGTTTGGGAAAGCTTTTAATGAAACTGAGAATTAAGAAAACAAAAAAATAAATAAGAGTTTTATGAAAATTGGCATAAATTATTATTGTTAATTTATGTTGTTAGATCATAGACGTGTATGCTCACAATTGTTAAACTTTGTTTTTGGACACAATAGTTTATTGTGCTTTATGTTTGTTTATGCACATGAAGACGACCAGAGTGTATCCTCTTTAATAAGTGAGTAACTTAATCAAGATTTATTGATCACTGTATATATTGTGTAGGTTTATTTTGCCATTTATACATAAAACAACTGAAGAACAATTGTATTTTAAACGTAAATTATTCTTGTATTGTTGCCATTTGTATAAGATAAACTAAATGTTTACCTTAGTTTGTAAAAACCTTTGTAAAAAATCATTTCCTGTGTGAATGCTCATATATATATTGAACTGTTAAAAATAATTCACAGTACCAGAAAAAATAGTCAATTACACAGTAAGGGAAAGTGTTATCATATGCTTACAATTGTAAAAAATTGCAATTTTCTCTATTTGTAATAATAGAGAGCAATATTATTTGCTCAAACAATAAAAACAAAGATGTCTGCTTTGTAAATTAATAATTGTGTTTACATCTCAACATAACACGTAAATACATTAAAGTCTTAAAGGATTTTTTGGAATAAACACTTAAATAAATATATGTGCGTATATACGCTGATAATAAAATTTTACATTCCATTTAGTTTTGTAACAGTGCGTTTGACCTTTCACGTTGAACATCCCACACTTGCTGTCAGTGCAGTGCCTTCATTAGGGTCATTTTTATGCTCCCGGTAGGGTGGCATATAGCAGTTGAACTGTCCGCAGTATGTCAGTCTGTCCATTTGTTCGGAAAAAAAACCTTTAACATTGGCCATGACTTTTTAAATATTGAAGATAGCAACTTGATATTCGGCATGCATGTGCATCTCATGGAGCTGCACATTTTGAGTGGTGAAAGATGAAGGTCAAGGTCATCCTTCAAGGTCAAATGTCAAATATATGGTGTCTGTCCGTCCGTCTGTCCAATAACTTAAACATTGGCCATAACTTTTTCAATATTGTAGGTAGCAACTTGATATTTGGCATCCATGTGTATCTCATGGAGCTGAACATTTTGAGTGGTAAAAAGTGAAGGTCAAGGATATCCTTCAAGGTCAAAGGTCAATTTTTTTTAATTCAAAGCGGCGTTCCCATGATGCTGCACATTGTGAGTGGTGGAAGTTCAAGGTCATCGGTCAAGGTCAAGGTCATACTTCAAGGTCAAAGGTCAAAAAAATAATTCAAAGCGGCTTTCTAATGAAGCTGCACATTGTGAGTGGTAGAAGGTCAAGGTCATCCATCAAGGTCAAGGTCATCTTTCAAGGTCAAAGATGAAAAAAAAATAATTCAAAGCGGCGTTCTCATGAAGTTGCACAATTTGAGTGATGGATTTTCAAGGTAAAGTTCAACCTTTAATGTCAAAGGTAAAAAAAAAATCAAAGTGGCGCAATAGGGGGCATACTGTGTCTCTGACGAACACATATATTGTGTGTAAATATCCCACTGTTTAAGTTCAGAAAATGTTTTAAGACCAGATTTCCTTAAACTTGGGGTTGTTATTATTTTACTTTTATTGAATGCATGAAACATGTGTGTTCTGTTGTTGAATAGCTAAACATAGCTTGATGTTTGTAAATTGTGTGACAAATGTTGATCAAATTGATACATAGAAAAAAAAACACAATCTTCGTTAACTTGTATGTGTTAATTCCCACACACAAATATAAGTATTTGGTAACAATATAACTATTGTGCTTTATTCGAAATACAGTATGAAATGCACTTTTAAAATCATGCTTTTATATGTTCATCTTCTCCAAATAAGCATTTTGAAAAAGCAAATATAATATCTCTATGGAAAGTATCCGTAGGCCCCATGCAATCGCTTGTGTACCTCATATTGATCAGGGTCTTTCTAAATTATTTCATGATTGCTTATCCCTGTCTGAATTGTGTAAATAGCTTCAAAATCGTGAGATAACTGTTAAAAGGATTTCAATATTAAACGTTAAAATGGTATCTTAAATGTAACCGTACATCTGTTGCATTTATTTTAACATGTTTATATGTTCTGGCTCCCTGAGTTTTATTTGTCTATTATCTTGCGTACTTTAATTGTGTTTTTTAAGACAAACATCATTATATTGATTATGTTGTTTTTGTCCAACATTTCTATATATACAAGTTGTATGTAAATAATTAAATATGTTTATGTTGATGATATGTATTTCCCGATCTAAGTTTGATGTTGAACTCTCAATAAACGACATGTTTTGCCAATTAAATCCCGAATGATTGTCTTGTCACTTATATATATAACTTTCCTCTATTGAACCTGGGGAGCTCATTTTGTTTTATTTTGACTGTCATTCCGTCTGTTAGTCCTCCAGCACACTTTTATCTCATGCGTAATTTACTATATCATTCATTGACAACAATACAAAGTATAAAATCTCCATAGGAATAATGAAACTCCGGAGGCGGTATCCGAAAAAACAGTACCGGTACTTACACCCGCTTATCTCTTACCTAAGACAAGCGACTAATTGCCTATACGACACAGAGAAATTCCAACGACATACCATGAACCATTAACATAATTAATACTAAAACACGGTCTTGGAAATGTCTAAACAAATGAGAAATGTATGGGAAAACACTGTCATGCCAAGATGTAAGCTTTCAGTATATAAATACCCTAATGCTGCTTAATTTATGCTTTTTATTGTACTATTGGTGAAATAACTCGCTTAATAATGGTTATTAAATGAATATGTTAAATCAGTAGGAACGTACTTAAAACTATACTCATTCAATTCTATTAATATTTGATTTAATACTGTCTATAGTACACTTGCTATACAGGTAAAAGTAAATAAGTTAACAACCTTGAAAATAAAGAGGGCAGCTACCACAACTTACAAATATCTTTAAAAAAAATCTAATTACAAGGATTATTACTGTTCAACAAATAGGTCTGTTTAGGCTGTATTATACATTTTCTAACACGGTTTTATGCTATTTGTATATGACCCGGAACCTACCCGCAAATACATAACATCAATGTAAACTGCCTTATTTATTTTTTCAAGTGTAAGCACACAAGCTAAAAATATTTTAATACATTTTAATAACCCACTTAAAATGAACATGGCCCGTGTTTCAGACTGTACCAATATGTATTTTTCATTGACAAAACACACATGCACAATCTTATAAACTCACGTAAAGCCGTCAGATATAACTATGAGGAGACTTATGATAGCAAAACATTGACACCAATTGCAGAAAGATAAGCATAATATGTCGAACTGACTTCTTACAACACAACATCTGTATTGACTTTGGCAGTTTGTATACGACCATATGATCACTTCCGGGTGAAATAATGGGCTTAATACATTGTAATGTTGAATATAGGCTCATCTAACTTCATGTATAGCGATTTTGTATTTAAAGGGACTTTTACAACTTTGTGGTATAGGTTGAAACATATTTACAAGAACACTGTAAATCAGATAGCGAAATAACACAATTGACACATGATCATAATGAACAAACATATGCGTGTATGAGAAATAATTATAATAAATTGATAAAACAAGAAAAAGTAACACGGCAAAGCATTTTGATTATTGAAGGGCTTCTGTTTCTTTATGTTATGAATACAATGTTTTATTTTTTGTAAAAGTTCGGATGAACAAGCTCTTACAGTGACAGTCTGTTTTAATCTAAAGGTAAGGGGTTCAAGCCCAGGTAGGAATAACGATTATGTCAGTGTTTTTGTTAAATTAAAATTTGTCTTTTAGCTCCACTGGCAAAAGCTCCGAGGGGCTTATGTCATGGTCCTGTGTCCGTCATGCGTGCGTCCGTGCGTTCACTTTTCCTTTAAACATCTACTCCTAAACTATTGGTCCAATTCTGATAAAATTTCTCAGGAATGTTCCTGGGGTGAACCTCTTTCAAATTTGTTCAAATTATGCCCCTGAGGTTAAATTTGACCCTGGCGCAGGGGTCACAAAATTGAAAATTGGCTTATATAAGGCCTATTTTGTGAAAATTTTCAAATCTTTCGTCCATAACCATTGGGCTTGGGGCTCTCAAATTTGGTATGTAAAGACATCTAATAGTCCCTACCAAATTTGTTCAAATTATGCCCATGGGATCAAATTTGACCCTGCCCCGGGGGTCTCAAAATTAAACATATGCTTATATTGGGTCTATTTTGTGAAAACTTAACAAATCTTATCGTCCATAACCATTGGGCCTAGGGCTATCAAATTTGGTTCAATGTTCATCCCTAGCAATACCTTAATCTTGAATATTAAAAGATACACATTTAAAAATGAGTGATCCTGAAAAAGAAATTTGAAACCACATTAATCAACAAAATATTAAGGTAAATGAAATAATATTAGATGCCGGTATATGAACAAAATATTTGAATAACATACACGTATACAGATGAGCCGCTACTTAGCTGAGGGTAGTTGCAATGAAAGCTACTGTGTCAACAAATCAATTAAATTGAGCATGGCTCTGGTAAAACTGGGCTTAATGCATGGTGCGATAAGTGTCGTCACAGGACTGCACAGGCTTAACGCATTGTGTGTTTAGTGTCGTCCCTGGACTGCACAGGCTTAATGCATTGTGTGTTTGGTGTTGTCACAGGACTGCACAGGCTTAATGCATTGTGTGTTAAGTGTCGTCCCAGGACTGCACAGACTTAATGCATTGTGTGTTTAGTGTCGTCCCAGGACTGCACAGGCTTAATGCATTGTGTGTTCAGTGTCGTCCCAGGACTGCACAGACTTAATGCATTGTGTGTTTAGTGTCGTCCCAGGACTGCACAGACTTAATGCATTGTGTGTTAAGTGTCGTCCCAGGACTGCACAGACTTAATGCATTGTGTGTTTAGTGTCGTCCCAGGACTGCACAGACTTAATGCATTGTGTGTTAAGTGTCGTCCCAGGACTGCACAGACTTAATGCATTGTGTGTTCAGTGTCGTCCCAGGACTGCACAGACTTAATGCATTGTGTGTTCAGTGTCGTCCCTGGACTGCACAGACTTAATGCATAGTGTGTTAAGTGTCGTCCCTGGACTGCACAGGCTTAATGCATTGTGTGTTTAGTGTCGTCCCAGGACTGCACAGACTTAATGCATTGTGTGTTAAGTGTCGTCCCAGGACTGCACAGGCTTAATGCATTGTGTGTTAAGTGTCGTCCCAGGACTGCACAGGCTTAATGCATAGTGTGTTAAGTGTCGTCCCTGGACTGCACAGGCTTAATGCATTGTGTGTTCAGTGTCGTCCCAGGACTGCACAGGCTTAATGCATTGTGTGTTTAGTGTCGTCCCTGGACTGCACAGGCTTAATGCATTGTGTGTTAAGTGACGTCACAGGACTGCACAGGCTTAATGCATTGTGTGTTAAGTGTCGTCACAGGACTGCACAGGCTTAATGCATTGTGTGTTTAGTGTCGTCACAGGACTGCACAGGCTTAATGCATTGTGTGTTCAGTGTTGTCCCAGGACTGCACAGGCTTAATGCATTGTGTGTTTAGTGTCGTCCCAGGACTGCACAGACTTAATGCATTGTGTGTTTAGTGTCGTCCCTGGACTGCACAGGCTTAATGCATTGTGTGTTTGGTGTTGTCACAGAACTGCACAGGCTTAATGCATTGTGTGTTTAGTGTCGTCCCAGGACTGCACAGACTTAATGCATTGTGTGTTAAGTGACGTCCCAGGACTGCACAGGCTTAATGCATTGTGTGTTCAGTGTCGTCACAGGGCTGCACAGACTTAATGCATTGTGTGTTAAGTGTCGTCCCAGAACTACACAGGCTTAATGCATAGTGTGTTTAGTGTCGTCCCAGGACTGCACAGGCTTAATGCATTGTGTGTTAAGTGTCGTCCCAGGACTGCACAGGCTTAATGCATTGTGTGTTTAGTGTCGTCACAGGACTGCACAGGCTTAATGCATTGTGTGTTCAGTGTCGTCCCAGGACTGCACAGGCTTAATGCATTGTGTGTTCAGTGTCGTCCCAGGACTGCACAGGCTTAATGCATGGTGTGATAAGTGTCGTCCCTGGACTGCACAGACTTAATGCATTGTGTGTTAAGTGTCGTCCCAGGACTGCACAGACTTAATGCATTGTGTGTTCAGTGTCGTCACAGGGCTGCACAGACTTAATGCATTGTGTGTTTAGTGTCGTCACAGGGCTGCACAGGTTTAATGCATTGTGTGTTTAGTGTCGTCCCAGGACTGCACAGGTTTAATGCATTGTGTGTTCAGTGTCGTCACAGGGCTGCACAGGTTTAATGCATTGTGTGTTAAGTGTCGTCCCAGGACTGCACAGACTTAATGCATTGTGTGTTTAGTGTCGTCCCAGGACTGCACAGACTTAATGCATTGTGTGTTAAGTGTCGTCCTAGGACTGCACAGGCTTAATGCATTGTGTGTTCAGTGTCGTCCCAGGACTGCACAGACTTAATGCATTGTGTGTTCAGTGTCGTCCCAGGACTGCACAGACTTAATGCATTGTGTGTTAAGTGTCGTCACAGGGCTGCACAGGCTTAATGCATTGTGTGTTTAGTGTCGTCACAGGGCTGCACAGGCTTAATGCATTGTGTGTTAAGTGTCGTCCCAGGACTGCACAGGCTTAATGCATTGTGTGTTCAGTGTCGTCCCAGGACTGCACAGACTTAATGCATTGTGTGTTAAGTGTCGTCACAGGGCTGCACAGACTTAATGCATTGTGTGTTAAGTGTCGTCCCAGGACTGCACAGACTTAATGCATTGTGTGTTAAGTGTCGTCCCAGGACTGCACAGGCTTAATGCATTGTGTGTTTAGTGTCGTCACAGGACTGCACAGGCTTAATGCATTGTGTGTTAAGTGTCGTCCCAGGACTGCACAGACTTAATGCATTGTGTGTTCAGTGTCGTCCCAGGACTGCACAGGCTTAATGCATTGTGTGTTAAGTGTCGTCCCAGGACTGCACAGGCTTAATGCATTGTGTGTTCAGTGTCGTCCCAGGACTGCACAGGCTTAATGCATTGTGTGTTCAGTGTCGTCCCAGGACTGCACAGGCTTAATGCATTGTGTGTTCAGTGTCGTCCCTGGACTGCACAGACTTAATGCATTGTGTGTTAAGTGTCGTCCCAGGACTGCACAGACTTAATGCATTGTGTGTTCAGTGTCGTCCCAGGACTGCACAGGTTTAATGCATTGTGTGTTCAGTGTCGTCACAGGACTGCACAGGCTTAATGCATGGTGTGTTAAGTGTCGTCCCAGGGCTGCACAGACTTAATGCATTGTGTGTTCAGTGTCGTCCCAGGACTGCACAGGTTTAATGCATTGTGTGTTAAGTGTCGTCCCTGGACTGCACAGGCTTAATGCATGGTGTGTTAAGTGTCGTCCCAGGGCTGCACAGGCTTAATGCATAGTGTGTTTAGTGTCGTCCCAGGACTGCACAGACTTAATGCATAGTGTGTTTAGTGTCGTCCCATGACTGCACAGACTTAATGCATTGTGTTTAGTGTCGTCCCAGGACTGCACAGGCTTAATGCATTGTGTGTTAAGTGTCGTCCCAGGACTGCACAGACTTAATGCATTGTGTGTTAAGTGTCGTCCCAGGACTGCACAGACTTAATGCATTGTGTGTTCAGTGTCGTCACAGGACTGCACAGACTTAATGCATTGTGTGTTTAGTGTCGTCCCTGGACTGCACAGACTTAATGCATTGTGTGTTCAGTGTCGTCCCAGGACTGCACAGGCTTAATGCATTGTGTGTTTAGTGTCGTCCCAGGACTGCACAGGCTTAATGCATTGTGTGTTTAGTGTCGTCACAGGACTGCACAGGCTTAATGCATTGTGTGTTAAGTGACGTCCCAGGACTGCACAGGCTTAATGCATTGTGTGTTTAGTGTCCTCCCAGGACTGCACAGGCTTAATGCATTGTGTGTTTAGTGTCCTCCCAGGACTGCACAGACTTAATGCATTGTGTGTTTAGTGTCGTCCCAGGACTGCACAGACTTAATGCATTGTGTGTTAAGTGACGTCCCAGGACTGCACAGACTTAATGCATTGTGTGTTTAGTGTCGTCCCAGGACTGCACAGGCTTAATGCATTGTGTGTTTAGTGTCGTCACAGGGCTGCACAGGCTTAATGCATTGTGTGTTCAGTGTCGTCCCAGGACTGCACAGACTTAATGCATTGTGTGTTAAGTGTCGTCCCAGGACTGCACAGACTTAATGCATTGTGTGTTTAGTGTCGTCACAGGACTGCACAGGCTTAATGCATTGTGTGTTAAGTGTCGTCACAGGACTGCACAGGCTTAATGCATTGTGTGTTTAGTGTCGTCACAGGACTGCACAGGCTTAATGCATTGTGTGTTTAGTGTCGTCACAGGGCTGCAGGCTTAATGCATTGTGTGTTAAGTGTCGTCCCAGGACTGCTCAGGCTTAATGCATTGTGTGTTAAGTGTCGTCCCAGGACTGCTCAGGCTTAATGCATTGTGTGTTTAGTGTCGTCCCAGGACTGCACAGACTTAATGCATTGTGTGTTAAGTGTCGTCACAGGGATGCACAGGCTTAATGCATAGTGTGTTTAGTGTCGTCCCAGGACTGCACAGACTTAATGCATTGTGTGTTAAGTGTCGTCCCAGGACTGCACAGGCTTAATGCATTGTGTGTTCAGTGTCGTCCCAGGACTGCACAGACTAAATGCATTGTGTGTTCAGTGTCGTCCCAGGACTGCACAGACTTAATGCATTGTGTGTTTAGTGTCGTCACAGGGCTGCACAGGTTTAATGCATTGTGTGTTCAGTGTCGTCCCAGGACTGCACAGACTTAATGCATAGTGTGTTTAGTGTCGTCCCAGGACTGCACAGACTTAATGCATTGTGTGTTAAGTGTCGTCCCAGGACTGCACAGGCTTAATGCATTGTGTGTTCAGTGTCGTCCCAGGACTGCACAGACTTAATGCATTGTGTGTTCAGTGTCGTCCCAGGACTGCACAGACTTAATGCATTGTGTGTTCAGTGTCGTCCCAGGACTGCACAGACTTAATGCATTGTGTGTTCAGTGTCGTCCCAGGACTGCACAGGCTTAATGCATTGTGTGTTAAGTGTCGTCCCTGGACTGCACAGGCTTAATGCATTGTGTGTTAAGTGTCGTCCCAGGACTGCACAGGTTTAATGCATTGTGTGTTCAGTGTCGTCCCAGGACTGCACAGACTTAATGCATTGTGTGTTTGGTGTTGTCACAGGACTGCACAGGCTTAATGCATTGTGTGTTTAGTGTCGTCCCAGGACTGCACAGGCTTATCAGGAAAGATGCTTTCTGCACAGATTGGATTTGTGTTTAAATAAAAAAAATCATAAAAGCGGAAAGTTTAATCCCTGTTATGACAAGGATAATTTGGGCCGACACTTCATGAACTTGCATGTAGCCCAATAATCCCATTTATGTGAATTTTATATGGAAGTCTCTAATCAAAATTCTGTCTTGGGGAAAGTGTCGTCCCTCGTTAGCCTGTGCGGAATGCGTAGGCTAGTCCGGGACGACGCTTTACACACATTATTACGCCTTTACTGACAGAGCAAGGCTAGTTTTTATACCTTAACGGTTGATTACATTTTAATGTTTCTGCTATTTACAAATCAAGCTAGTAACATTCATATAGAATATAGTATGTTTGGCTTTGTTGTGATATCTCATTATGTCCGTAAACCCAAATAATGCCCACAGTGACATTTTAATTGAGCATTTCAAGAAATTGAAACACACGTACATTTTTTTTGTCTGAACAATTATTTTGTTATGAGTGATAACAGTAGATATTATCAAATGCTAAACCTTGCCCCTATTCAGTATTTTTACATAATAAAAACAATTCTAGCCCTGTGCTATATAATGCTTATATTCAACCATTTATTTTTCTCTAGGTTATAGCGTGGTGTGCTATTTTAAATTAATTGATCAATCAGATATTTATCAATCTACTTTTTCTTTTAATTAGGTAAATAAGTCAACTTTCCTGTATCAATTTGTAAAGAACGCCCACTATCTTCATTCGGTAAAATATTTGCGATAACTTACTTTAATAATGAATTGCATAAATCATAATTCCCAACAAGTGTTTGGTTCTAAAAAAAAATTATGAGGAAAACTTTACTGCTGTCACTTGCTTTCTTAATGAATTGCAAAACTCAACATCTCCAAGTGTTTTGTATCTATTGCTTTTTGTCCCCTACCGGTGAAACTGGAGGGGACTTATGGTTTGCGCTCCATCTGTCAGTCTGTCTGTCAGTCTATCTGTCAGTCCGTCACACTTTTCTGAATCCTGCGATAACTTTAAAAGTTCTTCATATTTTTTCATGAAACTTGCAACATGGATAGATGGCAATATGGAGACTATGCATGTCATTTCATTGTGTTCCTACGTCGAGAATTCTGGTTGCTATGGCAACAAATATAAAACATACTGACAATGGTGGAGTTTCACCGGTAGGGGACAATATTGCTTGGCAATCTCTTTTTATGTGGGGATCTTTACAAGTGAGCAACCAAAGAGTTTTACTTGTATCAAATAACCACAGCTAGAGTTCTTTCCTTATCAGTGTGACGGTTATTATTTGTGTTTGTTTTAATGTAAGATTTTATGAATGAAACAATGTTGAGAAAAAGTTTGAATTGTTTATTTGAGCCTGGCTCTGTGAAAAACTGGGCTTTTGCATGTGCGTAAAGTGTAGTACCAGATTATCATGTTCAGTCTGCAAAGGCTAATCAGGGGCGATACTTTCTCAGGCTCTTAAATCATATATTGTTATTTGTATAGGGTGTAAACAAAATTGTTATGTATACCAAAAGGAAAGATATTATGGTACATAATAAGTTATAAATATATATTTGGTACCAAAATCGTGTTTTGCAGATATATTAAACATGCTGTTTTACAGTATAAATATTATATGTGTGTCATGTCATATTTGTTTATTGTATGTATTGTTACAAAATCAAATAAATTGTTTTGTTTGTATGGATCAAAAAAAAAAACACACAACTGTGTGTTCAGAGATGTGTTCTGATATAGGTGGCCGTACGCTAACCCTCTGTCCATCATCATGTCTGTCTGTCAGTTCGAAGGTCCGTCCACAAATTTGTCCACACAATTTGTCAGACGGGGAGGGCTTTAAACTAAAATGTCTTGACAACAAAGCTGATAAATATTTGTTCTAAATATGTTTAATGTATACATGTTATAACTTTGTGTTTGAAGTGGGAAATGATTTAATATGCTAAAAGTTAGTATTATCAATACATGTATTATATTCCTAAGTATTCAAAACAAACAAAAACTTCGACAACAAAAGGGAAGCGTATATTTGTCATAAATGAATGTGGATGTTTGAATTTAAATGGCGTTTATGTATGCATTCCACTTGACTGTGTACTAATCGAATCACTGTTGATACATGCCAGTGTACATATCCCAAACAACCTTAATTAACATAACCACATAGTCACATAGTTTCAAAAAGTCACTTCCATTTAGTTAGCTTCATAATATCTTAAACGTCTTGAGTGACATCGACCGCTGGAAACTGCGCGTTTAAGTTTCCCGCGCACTACGTTATCAGCAGATGCCGCTATCACGGCATGGGCGTTAACAACCTCCATGTAGTTTCTATAGGCCGCGGTTTCGCGTGTAGTGACGTCATTGTGCTGGTAAAACACCAGCCGGTCCGTGTCCACCCAGAAGTCCCGACTGAATAGCTTTTGACACATCCGCTGTATTACGATATTTGACGACCCAGCGGGATTCAACACCTGGTCGCGATGACCGGATATCGAGGGGATCGAACTGGGGTGTCGTCTCGATTGTCCCACATTTAGAAATTCAATACACCGTACAAATAGGTGTGAAGAGGCGTAAGATGGGTAATACAAGTGTAAAAAGTATCATGTCTAGGATTTATTATGATTAACTACGATCAAAGTATAAAACGATAATTATCTATTGTTTGTCTGCTGTAACATAAATACAATTTAAATTTAAAAAAAATAAGATAAATAAAAACTGTTATTTTATATAATTAAATAACAGTTGAACATCTCAAACATGCATTAATATATATCCATGCGTTATCAATAAATTAACCTAACTTCACTTTTTTCAAAATTCCACGTTATTTATTTACTAATAAACACGAAGGGATGAGCATTTTGCTTGACGGATTCAGATTTGTATTTTAATATGTATACTTGTATACTCATTGATCTTATAACAGTGTTACTTATAACTAAGTAGTGTTAGTATGCCATTCGAATTAAAGTATACAGAATCTTTATTCAGAGGGGAGATTAAATAACGGATTGAATGATTGATGCTTTGAATCGAAATATTAAGATTAAATGGAGATTGTTAATAAACAAATTACCTGAGATTGTTTGATTTTTTAATACATTCATATTTCATTTTTATAGGTATTAAATCGATTGGTGATTAAATATAAAATGTTAATAAAGTGTGTCTATATTCCCTCTATTGGAAGAAAATAAAAATAAAATATTTATCGAGAAACACTTTTGTGTTTATGTTTTGTTAATTTAATCAAATAAATACACGAAATAAATACCCCTTTTCGAGCCCCAGATATGCGACTTACCTGTATGTTCCGTTATCGATATTTTACTCTTAAAATAAAAATGTGGGACAATCGGGAGTAAACCCGAACTGGATACTTCGCACCGGAACGTTGAGTTGAGTCTGTATTAGGTACTGCACCTGTTCGTGATTTTATAAGTAGTGGTTGTAGTAGGGGTAGTAGTCATACCAGCAACAGCAGCAATAGCGGTAGACGCAGTAATAGTAGTATTACTGGATATGCTGGTTGCTGTAGTAGAAGCATTCTTAATTTATTTTCCTCATAATTATTATTAGAAGTAATACTAGCATTAGCAACAGTGGTTATTGCAGTTATTTCTATCGTATACAGAATTCTTTTCTCTTACGCAAGATGAAATTTTTAAAACTGAACTCCACATATAAACGCTACAAATCGGTATAAAGTAAGAGCATGTCAACCGAGATTATAAAACTCAAAACGTTCGGAGCGTTAGGATCGCGGGCTACTTTCATACGCCTTCATTCCTTATTTACTTTCATTTTTAAATCCTTTTTTTCTATCGTATACAGAATTCTATTCATCTAAGCAAGATGTAGTTTTAAAAACTGAACTCCAATTATAAACGCTACAAATCGGTATAAAGTACGAACATGTCAACCTAGATGATAAAACTCCAAACGTTCGGAGCGTACGCCTTTATTCGTTATTTACTTTCATTTTTAAACCCTTTTTTCTCATATACAGAATTCTATTCTTCTAAGCAAGATGTAGTTTTAAAAACTGATCTCCAATTATAAACGCTTCGAATCGGTATAAAGAACGAACATGTTAACCGTAAATCTAGATTCTAAAACGGTATGATATTTGCAAAAGTTAAAGTTATAACTCGCTGCCCAAATCAGAAAAAACACTTTATATATATATTTATATATATCTGAAAGCTACGAAACGTAGGCTTTCTAATGATATATGGGTTCATCCAAATGTATAACCTCGGCGCTTCGATGTGCTCTAATCGATAGCTACCAGTCACGTGACTAAGTTACGACACGGTTAAACGCGCGGGGGTAAAACATAAATGTTTATTTTTTGTGTTTAACGCGCTATAAATCCATAAATAACAACGGAAATATACTAAAAGTTATATTTTTTAAAGAAGAATTAATAAGCAACAAGATAATGTTTAAACCAATAAACTCGGATGGTTAGTTTTTGCATACAATTTAATTTACTACAGTAAGGGTCAAATACTCGATTCAACTCCTGTCAATATACGATCCGTGGCTAGTACTTATGTAGTTTATAATTATACAATTATTATTTACTCGTTATGAAGGATATAATTTTATCAAGGTGCGTCTTTGCAATTTTAATACATTTTATGATTTGTGTCACTTATGCTCGGGTACTACTTAACTGTACCCCGGGTACGCTTAAGTATACTTAAATGAACCCCGGATACGGTGAATATAGTAACTCGCACACGGGAATTCGAACGCTAAATTGATCGTTGTCCGCTATATTTTAAATATTAATGATGTTCATATTTATGTCAATATTTTGAAAAACAGCCATTATATTATCGATACTCCTGCCTTAAAGGCATATTGAGTTTTTCTTCAAAGATAATTTTGTTTAGTATTCCGTAGCGCGTCGGATTTAAAGCGGGAATGATACTCGGGTGCAGTCTAAATTGACCAATCGAGCATCACTTAAAGTATCATCAGTAGCTGGTAGATACAACTTAAATTCTTTTTTTCAGCAATATTACAGGACTAAATAAGTTACGTTGTTGGAGAACATTATCAAAAACTGGACATACAATGTTAAAAAGATGCGGTCGTGTAAGTGGAGTCTTAATTATTTTTTACCTTCGAGTGGGACACGTTTTCGTTGCTCCGGAAACTGAAAACTGCGGTGTTCGGACGACTAGGTGGTGTGTCACTGCGCATGTGCAGACTCGGGGCGATCCGGTCGATGTTGTCACTGCGCATGTGCAGACTTGGGGCGGTCCTGTCGATGTTGTCACTGTGCATGTGCAGACTTGGGGCGATCCGGTCGATGTCGTCACTGCGAATGTGCAGACTTGGAGCGATCCGGTCGATGTTGTCACTGCGCATGACATTGGCGTCCTGGCCAGCTAGATCATCCGGCGTTGCCGCGTCACTGAAACCAAGAGGGCTGGACCGGCTTAAGAGGCAGAAAACAGCGTGAAAAACATAGTTACGTAGCTTAATTATTGAAGAAGAAAACGATCATACAATTTGAAGGGGCGGACATTTATTAAAATGAGGTAAACATATTACATGGAAACGCGTGACAAAAACACTGCGTTAATTTCAAATAATTTTGCGTTAGTTTCAAATAATTGCGTTGTAAGTGAAAAATAATCTTATGCATTTCCTTTAATAGGTAAAGCTACTTAAAAAAAAATTGTGCTCAAAAAACGACTTTTTACATGAGTTTATCATTAATTATTATTGAAATAACAAGGCGTCATCGTTGACAGGGGTCGCCATTTTTCATATAATAACGCTTGTTTAAGGTTATTACTATCTGACACATTTGCTATTCATTTGGAACTGAATTAGTTAAAGCATTGCATCTATTTTGTTTGGCGAGTATACATAAAATTGTTAATTTTATTT